>NW_024412377.1:46949462-46986977 GCF_014898765.1 Herpailurus yagouaroundi
TGTATATATATATATATATATATATATATATATCACATCTTCTTTATCCATTCATCCATCGATGGACATTTGGGCTCTTTCCATACTTTGGCTATTATTGATAGTGCTGCTATAAACACTGTGTCCCTTTGAAACAGCATACCTGTATCCCTTGGATAAATACCTAGTAGTGCAATTGCTGGGCCGTAGGGTAGTTCTACTTTTAGTTTTTTGAGGAGCCTCCATACTGTTTTCCAGAGTGGCTGCACCAGCTTGCATTCCCACCAACAGTGCAAAAGAGATCCTCTTTCTCCACATCCTCGCCAACATCTGTTGTTGCCCGAGTTGTTAATGTGAGCCATTCTGACAGGTGTAAGGTGGTATCTCATTGTGGTTTTGATTTTGTATTTCCCTGATGATGAGAGATGTTGAGCATTTTTTCATGTGTCGGTTGGCCATCTGGATGTCTTCTTTGGAGAAGTGTCTATTCATGTCTTTGGCCATTTCTTCACTGGATTATTTGTTTTTTGGGTGTTGAGTTTGATAAGTTCTTTATAGATTTTGGTTACTAACCCTTTATCTGATATGCTGTGAAATATCCAGATTTCTGACTAGAGCTGAGTAGTAGCCCCTTTGGTCAGGACATATGTCTGCTTCCTTCTTTTCAACTCCCTGCCTGACCTTGTGGACATTTCAAGTTTGGAAACTTTTATTTAGCTTTGTAGGGGAAGCAAAATTTTACCTCCACTTTCTTTAGGGTTTTTTGGCTGGACCTGAGAATTTTATTGACATAAGACAGATTAACAGGAGAAAAGCATGCAAATGTACTTAATACAAGTTTTATGTGACAAGGGAATCCTCACAAGGAAATGACCCAATAAAGTGGCAAAACCTAAATGTTTTTATAGTAGGTTGAATAAAGAGAGGCAATTGGGGACAAGGAAACTGTGTAGAGAGGCTAAAAGAGGGTAAGAACTATTTTAACAAGGTCCGTTGGTATAGGATTTTCTCTGCTATGATTCCCCATTGAAAAAGTGTTTCTTTTTTCCTGGTACAGTGAGGGCGTCTTTCACCTGGGAGTTTTTATCTCCTGTTTTCGGGAAGAAAAGGAGAGATTAGAATTTCCTTCTTGCTTTTTAAAGAGACTTTAGCCCCAAATAATCCTTATGCCAAAGTGGCATATTTTGGGGAGGCATTTCCTGCCACTTCTCAAGCTGAACTACTTTATCACACTAAGATTTCCATGTTGTCTGTGAGCACAGGGTTTAAGAAAAGTAAGAATGTATATATATTACAAAGAAAAACCCGAATGAAAAAAACTCTACTTGTTCCAAGCAGAACCTGAGAAAGATCAAGACCGTGCAAATACCCATGGAACTTTCCCCAAATACACAGCATGAGGGTAGGAGAGTCAAGTGTCAGAGATGCAGAAGAAAGTTCTCTTGAAATAAACTTTCTGGGGCACCTGGGTGGCTCAGTCAGTTGAGTGTCTGACTTCAGCTCAGGTCATGATCTCACGGTTCGTGGGTTCAAGCCCCATGTGGGGCTCTGTGCTGACAGTTCAGAGCCTGAAGCCTGCTTCAGATTCTGTGCTTCCCTCCCTCTCTGTCCCTCCCTTGGTTGAGCTCTCTCAAAAATACACATTAAAAAGAAAAAATTTTTAAAAAGGTTAAACAAAGGAAACTCAGTTATCACTCAAAAAAAAAAAAAAAAAAAAGGAAAAAAACTTTCCAATGAACTGAAGCAAAATTTAGGAGGTAATTGACCCGGGATAAGATAGAGGATGTAATTTCTTAAAACTATTTAGGATGAAAGAAAGTACAACAAAATGAAAGTCACAACCAGGATTATTGATTGGAAACAGGGAAAATGGAGTCTACACTGTAAAAAAATTCATCAGGAACAGGGGACACATTTTAGAAAGTTCTTCCGAATGCAGAGAAAGGTGATAAAGATGAAAGGCAGGGAAAGATACAGCAGCCAGAGGGGACAAGTGTAACTTGCAAATGATAGGAATATTGAAAGAAAAATATAGAGCAAACAGATTATCTGCAATGATCGAGGGAATACCTGAAGAAAGCTTTCCAAGGTAAAAAAACAACAAACAAAAAACAAAAAAACAAAAAACCACTTGGATAGAAAGTGAACCTTTTCCCAGTTTACCGAGGAAATCGTAAATAGAATCTATACCAAGACAAATCCCGGTAAGGATTTCAAGCTTCAGGGACAAGCTTCCACACAAAAAAATTAGAGAAAACGAAAGAGGAGAGGCCATTTTAAAAGGAGATACATCAGGGGCGCCTGGGTGGCGCAGTCGGTTGAGCGTCCGACTTCAGCCAGGTCACGATCTCGCGGTCTGGGAGTTCGAGCCCCGCGTCGGGCTCTGGGCTGATGGCTCAGAGCCTGGAGCCTGTTTCCGATTCTGTGTCTCCCTCTCTCTCTGCCCCTCCCCCGTTCATGCTCTGTCTCTCTCTGTCCCAAAAAAAAAATAAATAAACGTTGAAAAAAAAAATTAAAAAAAAAAAAAAAGAGATACATCAAATTAGTTTCAGATTTTTACTTTAAAGAACTAACATTAGAAGGAACACAGATAAGTCCCACCGAGTATGCAAGAGATCTTGGCTGTGATCCCAAGATTTTAGATCCAGAGAAGACGGTATTCTCTGACTGAGGGATCCAAAGAAAATGCAAAAATCGCAGAAAATATACCTCTCAAATAAGCCCATTTATGTAAAGTAACTGTAAACGTTTCTTACCAAAAACAGTAAAATCAGAAGCAACTAACAAATGAGAAAATGCAGGACGAAAAGAGGGCAGCGGCAGAACAGCTAGCTAAAGTACTGAGTGAACAAAAATACTAACAAGGAGAAAAAAGTGATCGAGCCCATGATTGCCACCTGCAGACAGGAAGCTATTTGAGCCACCTAAAAGCCTCATACCTCTGAGGGCAGGTTTGTGTATTCACAACAGTTTGTTTATAAAGCAACTTTTAATACTATTGAAATGTCCAGCCTAGCAACAGCCCCTGGAACATGGCCTCTCTGTGGTATTTCATACAAGATTCCAAACAAAGTATCCCAACCAAGTTCACAGCCACAAAAAACACTGAAAGGACTCATGCTAGGGCTTTCTCCTCTTGGTGACTATTTCAGAAATGACTCTTCAGTAATAACTGCTCATCGCTGACCTACTAATCTAGTTTAGACGAAGATGGCTCCCATCCCTTTGGTTAAATTAAATCAGATGACTCAAGAACAGGCAGGGGTGCGTATTTATTTAAAAATCTTTTCCAGCACCGTAAAGATTGATAATTGTATGAAACAAGATATGGGCATTGTGCTCAGCTTTTGCTAAGGTAAATGTTTCCATTGGGTATTGAACCGTAAATTGCCACATCAGGACTTGAGCAGGAACCAGCCTGCGCTAAATATTTCCACAATGGATGTCACCTGACTCAGTGCATTTTTTATGTTTTCCTTTTGATTCACGATTAATAATGTGCCTGTTCAGCAGGCTGCCTGCATCTGGTCTTTACTTCCCTAGTGTTTATGAGACTTTAATGATTCCTAACAGCAGCCAGTGGTTTTCCTTTTCTTTTCTCTTTATTTTCTTCTCTTTCTTTCTTTTTTCTTTAAAAGCAGAACACAAATGTATCTATTTCAAACAGTATCTTAAATTGATTTTCTTTCTGCCAGTTGCAAGATGATAGTATCCTGAAGTTAGATTTGGAAGCTTTCTAAGGAGTTGATCAACTTTAATTCTCCACCTGGGGCAGAAATCTCTAGAATGTCTGGACAGTGATGATTTAGCTCTTTTATGTTCATCTGCAGTGCCAGGTAACTCACTATTTCAGCTTGGGACAGCTCACTCAGGAGAACACTCTACCAGTTCTTGAAGGTGAGTGATACTGGCTTTCTCAGTGTGGTCTTCTGACTCTGAAAGGAGCAGCTTTGTCTGTCCAACTAATGGAGGTCCCCATGTCCTTGATGATGAGGAACACTTTTTTATTCCAACTGTATGCAGGCAACTTGGATAGGTTGCACTTTGAATGCACATGATGCACTGAAATAGAATTTTTTTGCTACGCTACACTTAGGTAATGACCACACTGCAGGCAGATCTTAGCTTATAAATGGAAAAATACATGGTGAGATCCAAAGGACCCATGGATGGACCCATAGGTAGGACCTCTCTCTGCTTCTGCTCTACTTATGAGTAGAGTATAGTGATGAAGGGTTTGGTTCTGGAGTCAGAATTCCTGGCTTAAACACTGTCCCTGCCCCTGAATACTTCTGTGGCTTTGGCAAGTACCTACCTTGTAGAATTGTTAAGAGGATTAGGTGAGATAATGTAGGTAAGATGCTTAGCATAATTCCTGGCACATAGGAAGAACACAGTACATAGTTGTTTTTTTTTTTTTTTTAATTTTTTTCTATGTTTTTATTTACTTTTGAAGGAGAGAGAGACAGAGCATGAGCGGGGGAGGAGCAGAGAGAGAGGGAGACATAGAATTTGAAGCAGGCTCCAGGCTCTAAGCTGTCAGCACAGAGCCCGATGTGGGGCTCGAACCCACGAACTGTGAGATCGTGACCTGAGCCGAAGTCAGACGCTCAACCGACCGAGCCACCCAGGCACCTCAGTACATAGTTGTTTTTAGAGCTGTTATTACTGCTACTATATTTAAATGCCTGAAATTTTACCACTAGGCAAAATTTTATGTACAGAGGTTCTGATTCAGTAGGTTATGACTAGGGCTGGAATCTGCCTTTTTTAGTAAGCTTGCAGAGTGATGCTCATACAGGTCATTCTCAGATTATGTTTTGAGAAATGCTGTATTGGAGGAATACATTGCTTTTAGGATGTGAAGGTTTTAGGGACTTAGGAAGTCCCCAGCCAAAGTGTAAGCATCTTTGTAAGGGGCTATCACTCTTATCAGTTTGTTAACAAGTATTCATTCAGCAAATGGTTCTGGAGAACCTGCTGTTCACAGTGCATTGTTCTCTAGCGGGTGAAGTAGAAATGAGACCACCGTTGTTACACTTAGAGAGCTCACAGCCCAGTGGAAGAGGAAAAAAAAGTCAATATGGGTGCTCCTAGTGGTGTCCAAGAGGATTTTAAGTCCCATGTGACTAACCATGTAAAAATGTTAACTGTTACATATTACCTTCCTGCTTTGATGTGGGATACTGGCTTTCCCTTATTGTAGTGTTACCACCTTTATTTGCAAGGGAAAACTATTTTACTTATGTAAGTTGATCCAAACAAACCTATTCAGTAAATAGAAGCGATAGCGTGAAATTTGAAAGTGGTACATGGATGTCTGAAGTTTGGGAAATGCAGTATTTTGGTGGAACAGTAAATGCCATAGTGTGATTGATTAGAGGAGAGGCCAGTGAACTCAGGAGAAGGCAGGCAGTGTTTCATGGATGAGGCAGTAGTCTTTCTTCATCTTCTCTTCCTGTTCCTAATATAATAATTACCACAGAAAGAGTCTTCACCTGTAAGGAGAGTGTACTCTCCTTTATGTGCCTGATTTCATTTAATCCTTGTAACAGCCCTGTGAGGTTGGTGAATGTTAGGCAGATGAGGAGATCCAGGTCACAAAAACTCATAAGGAGAAGGAGTGTTTGAACCCAGCAACCCACTCTGAACTTCAGCTCTGAAAAGCGTTCTGCCATTTTGATCTAGTGGAGGTTGGGACAAGTGGGTATGATGAGGTCCTGGGGAAGATGTTTGAGGAATCTGTGTGTGTGTGTGTGTGTGTGTGTGTGTGTGTGTGTGTGTGTAGTGGGGAGTCTTGGCAGGATTGGCTTCGTAATTTGTGTGCCCCAGTGAAAAATGAAAGCATGGGGCCCTTTGTTAAAAAATTACTCAGAATTTAAAGACAGCGACAGTAGAACATTAAATCCCTCATGGGGCCCTTCCCAGCCCAGTGCTCTGTGCACAAGCCGACCGATGAAGCTGGCCCTTGGACATGAGGTCTATGGAGAGGGGCTGAGAAGGGCCAAAATAGGGATCCCAAGACCCTGCACCTCCTTTTTCTTTTTCTAACATGTGGCCAGAGGAGCTATTATAAAGCAATTTATTCCTGGTTTTCATGCCTTCTGGGGAGAAGAAAAACCTCCACTAAACCAGATAAGGAAGTTTCCATTGCCCTGTGATGACTTCAGAGACCTTAACACACCTCCAAATGTCAATATTCCTTCAATGGGTTCTGCAAATAAGAGTCTTGTGGGTAATTACATTTTTAATAAATTACAGTCTGCAGGTTGATAGTCAAATAGATTTCCTGTTCTGGAAGCTGGCCTTTCTTCCCAGCCCTGTTACCATGCCCTACTCATGCTGCTCCCTTCTTGTAAATCCTTCATAATTAGGACAAGAGTTGTTCATTGACTTAAACCTTCCTGTAGTCTCAGTGCCTGCTAATTCATTGTGTGAAAGAGCTAAATGTTACTAAAATTGCCATTTATTGCCACATATTCATAATGTGCCTGTTTAATGAAATGAAGTAGAAATGAATTATTTTTGGATTTCGTTGGTGGCTGCAGACCACAATGACAAATAATCATGCGCGTGGAAGGTTTAAACGGAATTTTCTTGAAAACGTGCATTTAACTTGTTTTATTAGGCAACCTTGATACATGACAGTCTAAATTTATAAAATATATTTCAGTACTCATTTTTACTTTTCGAGATGATTTCTAGCATTGCAAAAGCATTTGCTGTAGTTTTCACCTAAAGAATAACTACTTTAGGTATATTTGTTTTTGTTTTTGTGCAAGAGGGTTCCCGTTTCTCCACATCCTCTCCAGCATCTATAGTCTCCTGATTTGTTCATTTTGGCCACTCTGACTGGCATGAGGTGAATCTGAGTGTGGTTTTGATTTGTATTTCCCTGATGAGGAGCGACATTGAGCATCTTTTCATGTGCCTGTTGGCCATCTGGATGTCTTCTTTAGAGAAGTGTCTATTCATGTTTTCTGCCCATTTCTTTAGTGGATTATTTGTTTTTCGGGTGTGGAGTTTGGTGAGTTCTTCATAGATTTTGGATACTAGCCCTTTGTCCGATATGTCATTTGCAAACATCTTTTCCCATTCCGTTGGTTGCCTTTTTGTTTTGTTGATTGTTTCCTTTGCAGTGCAGAAGCTTTTTATCTTGATGAGGTCCCAATAGTTCATTTTTGCTTTTAATTCCCTTGCCTTTGGAGATGTGTCAAGTAAGAAATTGCCACGGCTGAGGTCAGAGAGGTCTTTTCCTGCTTTCTCCTCTAAGGTTTTGATGGTTTCCTGTCTCACATTCAGGTCCTTCATCCATTTTGAGTTTATTTTTGTGAATGGTGTAAGAAAGTAGTCTAGTTTCATTCTTCTTGCATGTTGCTGTCCAGTTCTCCCAGCACCATTTGTTAAAGAGTCTGTCTTTTTTCCATTGGATATTCTTTCCTGCTTTGTCAAAGATTAGTTGGCCATACTTTTGTGGGTCCAATTTGAAGGAAATTGAAGAAGATACCAAGAAATGGAAAAACATTCTGTGCTCATGGAGTGGAAGAATAAATATTGTTGAAATGTCAATACTACCTAAAGCAATCTACACAGTCAATGCAATCCCAATCAAAATTGCACCAGCATTCTTCTTGAAGCTAGAACAAGCAATCCTAAAATTTGTATGGAATGACAAAAGACCCCAAATAGCCAAAGTAATATTGAAGAAGAAGACCAAAGCAGGAGGCATCACAATCCCAGACTTTAGCCTCTACTACAAAGCTGTAATCATCAAGACAGGATGGTATTGGCACAAAAACAGACACATAGACCAATGGAATAGAATACAGACTCCAGAATAGGTATATTTGAAGTGGACTTCCATTTAAGGAGTAATCAATTTGCACACAATTGTTCAGGATGCTGTCTCTGTGGAGAGGGAGGCCCACCTGCTGTCCCCTGGAAAAGAAGTAAGGTGCTTCTGAATTCTGTGTTGTTTTCTGTTTAGAAGTGGTATTGGCCTTGGCTTATAACTCCATTTCATTAATTCTGCATTTATAGGTCTTATTATGAGAAACTTCTAATCTGAACAAATATGCAGCATTGTCAAATTAATGCCTGACTTAAAATTTTTTCCCTTACAAAACATGCAATCTGGGGGACAATATGGAGCTTCTCTGATAAGTCCTTCTAGCCGAATGGTGATTGTCAGAAGTGGATAAACATTCACAGACATTAAAAGAGCAACACTACTTTTCGAAAGGATCTGCCCTTGTTCCTTAGTGCCTCTTTCAGGGAAAAATAGGCACACTTCTATATACAGGATAATTGTCAGGTTCCTTGGATGCTCATGTCCTGCCTAACAAGGTGTCTGGCTCATGCAAGGTTGGCAATAATGGATGAATGCATGGCTGAGTCAAGAAGACACTTCTACAAAGGGATGCCTGAGTGGCTCAGTTGGTTAAGCTTCTGACTTCAGCTCAGAGGCTTGTGGTCCATGAGTTCGAGCCCCATGTCAGGTTCTGTGCTGACAGCTCAGAGCCTGGAGCCTGCTTTGGATTCTGTGTCTCCCTCTCTCTCTGCCCCTCTCCCATTCACACTCTCTCTGTGTCTCTCAAAAATGAATAAACATTAAAAAAAAGTTTAAGAAAACACTTCTACATGAACATTCCAGAGGGTGAGATAGTAACCATCTAATTATTTGGAACCAACCAATTATTTCAAAGGAATTTCTAACAACCAGTTTTCTGTTATATGTGGTCATATATGGGCTCAGAGTATCAGAAAAATCTGGTCATGAGCTTAAAGCTCATTTAATTGCACTTTGAGACCATAATAAGTCATGATGATGATGATGATAATTGTGAAGTAGATGGCATTCTTTGAGTGTCAACTATTTTAGACCCTTCACACCTTGTTTAATCTTCAAAATAACTTTTCAAGAAGCATATATTGTTATCCTATTTTCCAGGTGCGGAAACTGGGGTTCAGAGAAGTGAAATAATGTCATCAGGGCCACAGTTAGTAGCTGGCTTGAACTCAGGTCTTTTTGGCTTCAAAGCCCACATTCTCTTCTGCCTTGGTTTTATCTCTCCACAAAGTCCGAAAGCTTGTCATTGCCGGAGGCGGGATCAGAATACAAGTCTCTTGACTCTTCGGTCAGCGTTCTTGGCTCTGTGGCAAGCTGCTCCCAGAACTCAGACAAAAGGATAAAGAAAATGCTAATCAAAGTGTTTCAAAAGGCATATTTTAACTCTAACCAGGGGTCATAAAATGGGGGCCAAAGGCCATCCTTGGTAAGTCTGTTGTAAATTGGTCAAATGGATTAGGGTTACTCAGGGGATATTTAGAGTAATCAGGGTGAGATGTGCCAATGTAGCAGAAAAATCACACAATTTGTGATTAGACAAAGAACATGAACTTGGTTTTAGGTCATGATTTGATCTTATTACTCATGTGGTCTTGAGCACTTATCCTTGTTGAACTTGCCTCCTCATTTAACAAAATAGAAGCAATCCAAACACCTGACAGCGTGGTTGTGATACTACATGGAACCAGGTTTAGGAGAGTTCTCTAGACTAAAACATAGTTAATATATCTTCATTTTCAGTCACTTACATTCCTCTTTTCCTTATTTTGCAGTTTTTTTTGTTTTGTTTTATAGACATTGTTTTATAGATACATTATAAACATTTTAATGTCACTTTTTCTTACGTGCTTCTTTGACTGTTAATAGTGATTTCCTCTATAATGAGGGCAAGTGTAATTTTTTATAAAGTTCACTAAAGTTGGAAAATTATGTTCAGCATCTGGGCTACAAAAACTATTTGCACAGAAGAGGTTCGAGGGAATAAGCTTCACCGTAGTAAATGCAAGAATGTCTCCAGAATGTCAGCTGATGACCTGATGACCAAGTTGGTAGGAGTCAGGATAAAGTCCAGATGGATTAATGAATGGATGCTGAAGGCCCAGAACAGAGGAAATAACTGTACCTGGAGCCAATCAACCAACACAATGGGTTGTATATGCAACTGAAGAGTCTCCCTTTGAAAGGAGTGTTGTTTGGCATTCTTGCCAACACTCAGAGTCATCAGTCTTTTTGATTATACCTATTTCACTGCATGTGAAGTGGTATCTCTCTGTGGTTGTAATTGCATTTCCCTGAAAAATTAAATATACACCTACCCCGTGAACCCAGTTATTTCACTCCTGGGTATTTACCCAAGAGAAATAGAAAGATACATCCAAACAAAAACTTGTTTAAGAATATTCATAGGAACTTTATCGAAAGAGCCCCAAACTGGAAATAATCAAATGTCCATCAAGAGGGGAATGGATAAAAAAAATTACGGTATATTCCTGCTATGAAATACTGCTCAGCAATAAAAATGGAATGTATTACTGTAATTTACAACACAATGAATTCCAAAAATATTATGCTGAATTAAAGAAGCCAAATGCAAAAAAATACTTATTGTGTGATTGTAGGTAATATTACTCTATGGTGATAGGAATCAGATCAGAAGTTCTCTTGGGTGGGAATGGGCAGGTGAGTCACTGGCAAAAGACACCAGAGAACTTTCTGAGGTGATGGAGATAGTCTATATTTTAATAAAGGCATGGATGTCATAGGTGCTTTTGTCAAAACTCATTAAATTGTAACATTTAAAGTCTATGTTTTTCATTGTATGTAAGTTATACGTAATAGAGTTGATTTATAACATAAAAAACCAAGGAGGTGTTGAAATTAAGCCCTTTTGGATGTTGAGGAATCTTGGAATATTTGCACAGGAAGACTTAAGGACCGAGCCAGAAGAGGAGAGAGGGGGCAAAGGGCAGGAGGGTTGACTCCAGCGACTGGAAGGACTGTCTTGTGATGGAGGAAATGCCCATTGTATGTCACTCCAGAGGAGAGAAAAAGGGAATGTCAGGGAAGCAGATGGTTTGAGCTCCCTGGAAAGAAGAGCTTTTTAAAAAAAGAATCAGAGTTTTCTTGTGATGGAATAGTATGTCTCAGGAGATTGTGAGCTCCTTGTCACTCAGCAGAAGCTGGGTAGCTTCTTGTCAAGTATGTTGTCGAGTGGGTCCTGTAGTGATTGAAAGATTTAACTCGAAGGCCTGAAGATTTTCTCCTGTTCAAAGATTCTGCAGTTACAGGTGGTGTTGGGTAATGGGGAGAGCATGAGCTTTGGAGTCAGGCTGCCCATGTTTGAATCTGGAGGTCACTAATGAGATTATCTTATGCAGGATGACATCTTTAAATTTCAGTTTGTGTGTGTGTGTGTGTGTGTGTGTGTGTGTGTGTGTGTATCTTCCTTCCTTCTAATTTGTAACCCACTCAACATGCTGCAGAACTTCAAAGAATTGTAACTGAGACTGAAATTGAAATGATTGATGTAAAGGGCATAGCAAAGCACCTAGTACGTGTCCTAAACACATGATAAGTGGTCAATACATTTTAGCTATGCTTATTATTATTATCACTCCTATTATGATTTTAAGAACTTTAGGTATTATTAACACATGCCAAAGGTAGATTTGGGGGCAGAGTCTAAGAGCTCAGACAGACCCTGAAAGTGGCTATCTTATTACCTCCAACAGAAAGAATGATCCACACTCTACAGGTTAATTTCATTTGAATGGCTACATTTTATTCCATTGTATGTATATCAAACTCCACTTAACCAATTTGGTATTGAGGGATATTTAGGTTTTCCCCAGCTTTTGCTAAAAAAAATATAAGGCTTCCATAAATAATGTGGTTCATAGATCATTTGACACATGTGCAAACATATCTGTAGGATAAATTTCTGGAAGTGGAATTGTTGGGTGAAATGGTGCATGCATTTTAAAAACATTTTGATAGCTCTTGATAGTTTTCCCTCCATTAAGGTTATACCAATTTACATTTTGTCAGCAATGTATTAGTGTCTGTTGACTTCAAATCCTCACCAACATGATACATTCTCAGACTCTTTTGCCTTTGCCAATCCAATGAGTATAAAAGTGGGGTTGAGCATATCTTCATATATTTAAGAGTAATTTATGTTTTCTATTCTGTGAATTGTCTTTCTATCCTTTACCCATTTGGGATTGGTTAAGATATGTAATAGTTTTCAGTTATCAAATGTATTAAATATGTTTGTAACATTGCTTTATAATACTGTTCCGTGCAGACTTTAAGCTTTATTTAAAAATTAACATTTAGTCAAATGTATTTTCTTTGGTGTACAGTTCTATGACTTTAATACATATATAGATTCTTGTAACCACCCCCCACAATCAGGACACGGAGAGGTTCCATCATCCAGAAAATTCCCTCGTACTGCCGGTTTGTAGTCCAATCCCCCCATCCCCAAACTTTGGTAACTATTGCTCTGTTCTCTATTGCTGTAGTCGTGCCTTTTCCCAAGTGTAATATAAATGGAATCATGTAGTATGAAACTTTGGGAGACTGGTTTCTTTCTCTCAGCATAATGCCTTTGAAAGTCATCCTTATTGCTGTAAGTATCTAATAGTTCATTTCTTTCTCTTGCTAAGTGGCATTCCTTTGGATGGATGTGCAAAAATTTGTTTATCCATTCATCTGTTGAAGGACATTTGAATTGTTTTCAGTTTCTTGTGATTATAAATAGAGCTGTCTTAAGCATTTGTGTACAAGGTTTTTGTGTGAATGTAAGTTTTAATTTCTGTTGGGTAAATACCTTGGTCAGTTTCTCCTAATTTTTTTCTTCACTACAGTTGTGTGTGTGTGTGTGTGTGTACCTCTTGTAATATTTTATTGTGTACTGCTCATTTGGTGATATTTTGTAGATTCTGGATTCTGCAATCTTCCTCTGAAGATGATTTATTTTTGTTTAGTAGACAGTTTAATTACTGAATGATCACCTAATAATTGTGTAGACTTGTTTTTATTTTTTGTTATGCCATATCTTTGAAAGGCCCAAGGTAATTCACAAGCCCCTCTAATTTGGTGGGACTCAAGTTCTAAGCATTTTCCTTTGTGGATATAGTCAGGGGATCCCTAACATGGGGGAACCTCATGGGTTTGGGAACCCTAACATGAACTTCTAGGGTACTTCTCTGTTACAGTTATCTCCTCTCCATTGCCCTGTGTCAGCTGCCTCACACTTTGATCTTTGCCACTTTGGCTCAGCAAGACCACCCTGCCCTGTTTGGACTTCAGCTCATTGTCCCCAGGCATATTGCTCGGGGGATTTTGCAGCTCAGCTCATGAGTTCCCTGTGTCTCAGAGGTGCAGTTCTTGCACTGTCTATTGTCCAGTGCCTGAACACAGTGGCTTCTTTGATGTATCAGTTTTTATGGTTGTTTTCAGCACAGGGAAAGCCTGGTACCAGATATTTTTATCACAAGCTTACTTGAATGACAGATCCAGCATGATTTATTAAGGGCCACCAGGGTCTTTTGCCTGCAACCTAACTTTTCATCAGGGTAACTTTGTTTTTTCAACTGCCAAAGAACTCTGCTGAAAGGTACTAGGGATCTGACCTGGTTTGATAATTTTTGTGTTCTTATGTTTGCTATATTGAGTGGATTGGGAACCTTTTCCAAGGAGCTGAAACATAGCTTCTGTAAACTACACAAAGTAATGAATTTTTAATTTTCGGTCCAGTTTTATCGTGGTAGTAAAAACAGGTTCAATTACATGCTTATTGGGAATTCCTGATTCTTATAAATTCTATAGAGTTTTATAATAGCAGAGATTATATTTTTCCCCTAACACAGTATGCCTTCAGGACAATCCTGCCCTTCTCAAAAGAGGACTTTTTGTATTTATAGGATGGAGACGAAGTCAGTGAGAAAAAGAGAGTATTATAACAAAATTGGAAAATTCTGTCCCTTTGTTTAACCTGATGTTAAATAGTAACAAATTATAGGTCATGTCTACTAACTTTTCAGATGTGGCCATGGTACTCATATGCTTTCATACCCAGTTGAAGGAGAAACAGGTATTGAAATAATTCTCTAGTGTTGAATGACCTGGTTTCTTTCTCTTTACTCTCTAGGAGATAACTAATTGGTGAATGACAGTACTGAAGTCCTGGTGCTTATTTATTTATCAGGGGTTGGCTGATAGAAGCTCAGTAGGGGCCATTGAATTCTGCTCCCCATATTTCCTATACTCCTTCTGAGACTGGAATTCTAGCCTAGAAATTCTCTTCTCATGGTTATGCCAGAGGTCCAGGAGAGCAGGAGCACATTTTCAGCCTTGGCTGTATTACATGTGTTAGCAGCTTATTGTCTAAACCAAGTCACATGGCCCAGCCCAAATCAGAAACATGTTACTCCTCAGAGAGCAAAAAAGAGGAAGTAAATATTACTGAACAATAATCCAATTCCCATAAGCTCTTATTATACGCTACTCACTAAACCTGCAAAGATGAGTAAGACATCTTAGGAACACTAAAAAAAAAATTGATCCTGACCCATAAGTATAGTGATCTTACAGCTAAAGGAAGGGCAAAGAAGGAGTTAAACTCTAGTTCAAATGAACAGAAACTCTCAGGCTTTTAGAATTCTTTTTTCCTTTTAATTTCACACCCTGGAGGATGTTAAACTTGGATTGCTGGCAGTCTACCAGAGCATTGTGTTGAGCTGAAATCCCCTGCTATTAATAACTAGGTATACTGTGATTTTGAGATTTAAAGTCATGATCTCATGTTAGAAGCTGCAGTGGGCCAGGAAGTTGTTTGGGTTCATACCACTTCTAAAAGCACTTGGGCAAAAATTCTGGGGATTAGAGAGAAAACTCATAAGCAGGTCTGTACACAGGGACTTGGAGCTTCATGGCTTTGTTTCAGGAACTCTTAGTAAGAAAGGCGCAGTAGAAAACTGAAATACGCAGGCCATCCAAACACTTGAAACGGCAATCTAGTATTATTGAAATGGATGAATATAGGGACCAAGGAAGATCTTGATGGATTGCAGAGAGCAGGGCAATGACATGGAAACACTGGTGCCTCATGCCTCCTTCCCTCTTTTGAGGGTCTCTCCTTCACCATTTATTGTTGAGGTTGTAGTTGGACCTGAGAAAGGCTCAGAAAACTTGGACCATTAGGATGCTGAGAATTTCAGGTTTGTTTTTTGGTGTGTGTGTGTACAGAGAGGGGGTCATCCAAAATTCATGACACTAGAGTCAGGGGTCCTGAACTGATTTCTGGGTGCCCAGGATCCCCAGACTCTTCCACCTCTGACTCTTGACCACATCCAAGGATGACTCAACAAAGGAACAGAAGTTAAATAGGAAAAAATTGATTGGGACACAGGAAGGAAGATATCAGGTTTTGTGGATCCCACTTTAGAAATATCTATTCCAGTCCAGCTCTCTTGTTTCCAGGTGAGGAAGTAAAGGCCTTTCTTGAGGTCACATGAGTTTATGGCAGGACTAGGATAGAACCAGTTCTCTTGCCTCATGGTGGCAGCTAACAGCTGACATTACTAAGGACATTTATGTGCTAGGCTCTTCTGAGCACTACATGCAGATTATAGTTTTTTGTCTTCACCAAAGTTTTATAAAGTAGGTACTGATTGTTCTCATATAACAGAGGAGGTAACTGAGACAATAAGATACCACACAACTTGTGTAATGTCACACAGCTGGTAAGTGGAGGAGCCAGGACTATGGACCCAGAATAATCTGACCCAGAGACTGGACTCTTAAGTTCATTGTTACTCTTCAGTGAGAGAACTGGTTAGAAAATCACATACATTCAAGATCCCTAATAGACAAGAATGTTCCTCTTTCTGGAGACTGGAAAATTCTTTAATTTGTTTGTTTATTTATTTATATTGAGAGAGAGACAGAAACAGAGACAGAGACATAGAGAGAGGGAGAGAGAGAATCCCAAGCAGGCTCTGGGCTGTCAGTGCAAAGCCTGATGCAGGGCTGGGTCTCACGAACCCTGAGATCATGACCTGAGCCTAAATTGGCTCCTAAGGGTTGAACGTTTAACCAGCTGAGCCAGCCAGATGCCCCTAGATTCCATACCTGTAAGGCAGAGAGCCTTATCCTTACAGAGAAGTGAGGGTGGAAAATATCTTGGGCTGTGTCAGCTGCAGCAGGAATGCTGCTAAAACCTGAGCTGTCCAAGGTTCTGAGTTCCAATTTCATCTCAAGTATCTTTTGTCTGTTGCACCCATCACCAATATTTAATGACTTTTACCCTAGAGGTCTAGAATTTTAGAGCTTGATAGATTGCAATGAATAGTCATTGATTCTACTGGATTCTAGGCAGCTTAGATTTGTTATTTTACTATAGCCCTACATAGATTCAGTAACCTTGCTTTCTTTTGAGGAAGACAGAAGCAGATAAGCTGCTACCCATGTTACAAGGCAAATGAAGCAATTACTTGTTGGAAGTATGAAAATTGGGATATAGAAAGGGGTAACGAGGAAGTATTTATGGAGGCTTTGCATTGTAAATATAGGGCTGATTTCAGTAAGGTTAAGGGAACAGTATGAGTGAAGGAATGGTCTGATGGATTAAGGAAAAGTAAATCTGTATGGCTATGTTGAGACAATCAAAGATAGAACATACATTTCCAATCTCCTTCCTACACGCACAATACACATCTTTGAACAGTCATCTTATTTTTACACTTACTGATCTGAAAGATCTCAGAATCCTTCCCAACACAGAGCTTCAGGCAGGCACTACCAATTGACTAGTTTGTACATTTGAGGTAGGCTTTTTTCATCCTCCTGGAGTGGCACATTTGTGAGTGGAATATGCAGTAAAAAGTTAGATCATCTACACCTTCCTCCTTCACTGGACGGTGATACAACTGAGAGTCAGGAAAATAGTTATTCAAGGTCATACAACAAGTGAATGGCAGAGCCAGAAGAAACAGAACCCAAATCTCATGACCATTACCACACAGTGGTTACCTATCTCAGGTTTTCTCAAAACTAGAGTCACGGACCAGTTACATGAGCTGCATCAGCAACACCCAGGTGCTTAATAAAAATGTATGGTACTGAGCACCATGCAAGACCCAGTGGAATAGAATTCCTGAAGGGCAGAGCTAGAGAATCTGGATTTTTTACAAGCTATCTAACTTATTATCAGAGAACACTGATAGTCTATTAGATGTTAATAAGATTCCACTGGGAATTTGATGCTAGCAATATTCTTCCTTTTACCATTGACTTAAAGGATATATCAAAAAATAATTTATTTTATTATTATTTTTTTAAATATGAAATTTATTGTCAAATTGGTTTCCATATAACACCCAGTGCTCATCCCAACAGGTGCCCTCCTCAATGTCCATCACCCACTTTCCCTTCCCTCCCACCCCCCATCAACCCTCAGTTTATTCTCAGTTTTTAAGAGTCTCTTATGGTTTGGCTCCCTCCATCTCTAACTTTTTTTTCCCTTCCCCTCCTCCATGGTCTTCTGGTAAGTTTCTCAGGATCCACATAAGAGTGAAAACATATGGTATCTGTCTTTCTCTGTATGACTTATTTCACTTAGCATAACACTCTCCAGTTCCATCCATGTTGCTACAAAAGGCTACATTTCATTATTTCTCATTGCCACGTAGTATTCCATTGTGTATATAAACCACAACTTCTTTATCCATTCGTCAGTTGATGGACATTTAGGCTCTTTCCATAATTTGGCTATTGTTGAAAGTGCTGCTATACACATTGGGGTACAAGGGGCCCTATGCATCAGCACTCCTGTATCCCTTGGATAAATACCTAGCAGTGCTATTGTTGGGTCATAGGGTAGATCTAGCTGTAATCATCAAGACAGCATGGTATTGGCACAAAAACAGATGCATAGACCAATAGAATAGAATAAAGACTTCAGAATTGGACCCACAAAAGTATGGTCAACTAGTCTTTGACAAAGCAGGAAAGAATATCCAGTGGAAAAAAGACAGTCTCTTTAACAAATGGTGCTGGGAGAACTGGACAGAAACATGCAAGAAGAATGAAACTAGATCACTTTCTTACACCATTCACAAAAATAAACTCAAAATGGATAAAGGCCTTGAATGTGAGACAGGAAACCATCAAAACCCTAGAGGAGAAAGCAGGAAAAGACCTCTCTGACCTCAGCCGTGGCAATTTCTTACTTGACACATCTCCAAAGGCAAGGGAATTAAAAGCAAAAATGAACTATTGGGACCTCGTCAAGATAAAAAGCTTCTGCACAGCAAAGGAAACAATCAACAAAACAAAAAGGCAACCAACGGAATGGGAAAAGATGTTTGCAAATGACATATCGGACAAAGGGCTAGTATCCAAAATCTATGAAGAACTCACCAAACTCCACACCCGAAAAACAAATAATCCACTGAAGAAATGGGCAGAAAACATGAATAGACACTTCTCTAAAGAAGACATCCGGATGGCCAACAGGCACATGAAAAGATGCTCAATGTCGCTCCTCATCAGGGAAATACAAATCAAAACCACACTCAGATATCACCTCACACCAGTCAGAGTGGCCAAAATGAACAAATCAGGAGACTATAGATGCTGGCGAGGATGTGGAGAAATGGGAACCCTCTTGCACTGTTGGTGGGAATGCAAATTGGTGCAGCCACTTGGGAAAACAGTGTGGAGATTCCTTAAAAAATTAAAAATAGACCTACCCTCTGACCCAGGAATAGCACTGCTAGGAATTTACCCAAGGGATACAGGAGTACTGATGCATAGGGGCACTTGTAGCCCAATGTTTACAGCAGCACTCTCAACAATAGCCAAATTATGGAAAGAGCCTAAATGTCCATCAACTGAAGAATGGATAAAGAAATTGTGGTTTATATACACAATGGAGTACTACGTGGCAATGAGAAAGAATGAAATATGGCCCTTTGTAACAACGTGGATGGAACTGGAGAGTGTTATGCTAAGTGAAATAAGTCATACAGAGAAAGACAGATACCATATGTTTTCACTCTTATGTGGATCCTGAGAAACTTAACAGAAACCAATGGGGTAGGGGAAGGAAAAAAAAAAAGAGGTTAGAGTGGGAGAGAGCCAAACCATAAGAGACTCTTAAAAACTGAGAATAAACTGAGGGTTGATGGGGGGTCGGAGGGAGGGTGGGTGATGGGTATTGAGGAGGGCACCTGTTGGGGTGAGCTCTGGGTGTTGTATGGAAACCAATTAGACAATAAATCTCATACATTGAAAAAAAAAATATGGTCCTTATTTAAAAATAGACCATGGCATTTGAATTTTTGCACTGTATTTATTGGCTGAATGATTTTGAATACACGCCTCAGCCCCTCAACACTGCAGTTTTCCCACATGTAAATAACACCTACCTTATGACATTGCTGTAATATTTATATAGACAATACTAGCAGAACATTTAGAACATTGTCTGGCATATAATAAGCATTTTGTACATGACAGTTATTTTTAGCATTGGTTGTTTTAACATTATGGCCATAAAAATCTTCTTGCAACATTTTTGGTAATTTTTAATTGCTATACATATTCTCTATTCAAGCATGCATTATATCTATTGATTTTATTTAAAAGTCAGTATAAAAATATTTCCCTCGGTCAAATACTATTGTAATGCATGTGGTGGTCAAACGGGAAAGGTAAGAAAGCATCAGATCATGACGTGCCTCATATATCATGCTGAACAGTTTAGATTTTATCTTGCAGACAGTGGTCAGCTATTGAGGATTTTGATCTGGAGAGTGATGAGGCACAATGTCTTGGGAAAATTAATTTGGCATAGGACACATTGGAGACAAGTAGGCTAGTTTAAAAAATTAAAGCAGTGACTCATGTAGGAGGTGATACTCTTTTGTATTGAGTTTGGCCAGTGGGATTATGAAGTCACGAAGAGATCAGAGAAGTCATTATTAGGGAAAATAGAAAGTATTTCATTAATGGCTAGAAGGTAGAGGAAAAGTGAGGATAATTGTAGGAGTTTCAAGCTTTGTGATGAGAAAATTGACAGTATCCTTGACAGAAGTGGAGATTATCTAGAGGGAGACCAAGATATGAGTGGGAAATCAGTCTAGATCTTGATCCTGTTTTATAAATTGTGAAAATGTGATAATAGCCAGAGGTATTGACTCCTTTCTACATGAGTCAGTTTGAGATTTTCCATCAAGTACATTTCAATATAATTTTTAAAGAAATTCTACCTCATCTCATCCCTCTTATTTTTCTTACATTTTAATTTTATTCGTTGATGTTTCAGGGTTCTTAGTTGCAAGCAAAAGAAAGTGCCCCTGGATGGCTTACACAGGAAAGAAGTTTATTAAAGTGATATTGGTTTGGTCAAAGAATCCCTGGGAAGTTTGGAGGTTCAGGCTCAGAACATGGACAGAAGCAAGGGATAATGTGCAGAAGCTATAACCGCCACCAAAATCATGCTTACAATCAGTTTGTGAAGACAACGCTGTCCCCTCTGTGGAATGTTGGATGCCATGGCTCTCTCTGCCACAGCAATAGGCAGAGGATTCCTGAGTCGCATGTCTTTGGAAATCAGCAGCTTCTGCTGCTATTGTGGCTCCCATTACCAGCACAGATTCTCGTCTGTTCTTGCTTATTTGTGTCACTATTTCCTTACTCAAAGTCCGGGATAGAGGCATCTGATTGATCAAGCCCAGGTTTTATCCCTTAGTTGCAAGGGAGGCTGGGAGAGGAGTGTCTTGCCTTTTCAGCCTCTGTGATGGGACGTGGATACTGCCTCCAACCCGGATTCTTAAGATGAGATATTTGCAGTGGCAGGAAGGACATTCGATAATTGGCAGCCAAAATGAAGCATAACAAACTAAGAAACCATGAGCAAACATTGTCCATCACACATGCCTGTAGGTTGTATTTTATATCATGAGAGCAGAGTTTCTAGAAACAGCTTTTTTAGTTAGTTTCAAATATATATATAGAATGTCCCAAGAATCAAAGCACTTACAGCCACAGCTAAAAAGGTCAGGAAATTGCCAGGTATTTCATGGCTGGGGCCGCTCAAATTGCAGCCTATTATGGACTGACACAGAGCATCATTTGACCTTTTCATGTGGCAAGATGTTGTATTATCAGAGCTCCCTCTTTCTATGATTTTTTTGCCCTTTCACCTTTTCCTGCTTATTTGAATTCAGGCCCAAGAGGGAAAAAAATGAAGATAAAATTTATGATCTGCAATTTTAGGTTGGTGATGAGCTGATTCTAATTTTGAATTTAGTAAGGATAGAGTTTTCTCTTATTTATCTGAGTGGAACATTGCATTGGGAATTGGGAAGTTAATCCTAAATTTGGGCAAGTCTTTGCCTTTCTTGGACTTGAAATTCCTCATTGATGGGCCCCACTAATTTGGATTCAGGAAGACCCATATCTGAGCTTCCATTTGCTGGCTGGTGTAAATTTGAGGGTATCTTTTTCTTAGCTGCGTTTTTCTCATGGGAGAAATGTAGATAATAATAGTACCTTCCTCATGGGTTTATTATATGAATTAAATAAAACAATGTTTGTAAAACTTGAGGAAAAAAATAGGGCGGTTGAACTTTAGGTGATCTTTAAAGACTTCCTAAGTATCAGAGATTCCAATATTTTACATAATTTGCAGAGTGATCCACACAATGTGTGTGTATATATATATATCTTATAGTTCATATAATGTAAAAGTTAGAGTAGGTCTTAGAGCAACAGGTGTTCTCCGAAAATAGAGAAAAATTTCTTCCTTCTTGTCTCCATTCCATGACCCATGACTATAGCTCCATTTAAAATACTGTGAAAGATACTCAGAAATCATGTGTATGATAAATAGTTAATACTTTCTGGGAGCCAATGACCCAGATGAGGAGACCAGAAAAAGTTCTATATTGGTATGGGTTGAAATATGGAATAACCATCAAAGCATTGTCATGATGAGAGAGTGGGTGCTGTGAGCTCAGAAGAGGGAAGATGAAGGGTTAAATTGGACAGAATGGACAGAGCCATCTTCCTGGAGTTCCAGAGTTGTTCCTTGAAGAATATAGTTGAGCTTATACTGGGGGTGTCCAAGCAGCTTTAGTTAAAGCTTCCAGATTTGACTGTGGGAGCTGAGATGCTCATATTCCTCTGAAGTTTAGACAAAATGGCGGGGATAATAGTTTTAAAGCATATTAGCAAATCCTTTGGCATGCTTTCCATCAAAAGATGAGCTTTATTTCCCTTCCCCATGAGTATGGGTTAGTCGTAGTGATTCATTCTTAATGAGTAGAGTGAAGTGATTTTGTTGACATCTGAGTCTATGTTAGAAAAAGCAATACAGCTTCCACCAGACTCTCCCTTTTGGGATGCTCACCCTTGAAACATTCAGGCAGTGTAACACTATATGAAATTCTTGTATTAATTTTAAATTAATAAACATATTTATTCATTGCCTTTCCCCATCCTGTATAAACTAAACTCCATGAGATCAGGTCTCTTATTTATGTATTTTATTCTCCATTCAACATCTAGCTCAGGCCTGACATGTAAATGCTTGATGGATATTTGTTGAATAAATGAATGACTGGATGGTTGGGTAGATAGATGAATATAGAGGCCAGGATGACAGAAATTTGGATACTATTAGCACATAGGTGATGGTTAAAACAATAAGGTAGAAGAGATCATCTGGAGATATTATAGAGATGATGGTTAAGAACAGAACCCATGAAATGTCCCATGATCTCACTCTTTAACCAGATTTTTCATAACTAGATTTAATAAAATCTCTGCTTTCCATTTAGGAGATAGCAGAGTACTGTGCTTAAGAGTAGGGTTTCTGCGGACGCCTGGGTGGCTCAGTCGGTTGAGGGTCTGACTCTTGGTTTCTGCTCAAGTCATGATTTCACGGTTCATGGGATGGAGTCCCCCACATCAGGCTCCTTGTACTGACAGTGTGGAGCCTGCTGAGGATTCTCTTTCACCCCTCCCTCTCTCTCTGCCCTTCCTCTGCTCTCTCCCTCTCTCTGTCTCTCCCTCTCTCAAATAATAAATAAATAAACTTAAAAGAAGAGAATGGGGTTTCTGGAACCAGACTGCTTGGGTTTGAATCCAGACTCTCTAACTTACTGTGTGACCTTAACCCAGGCCTTTAACCTCACTGAGTCTCAGTGTTTCCTTATATAATGGGGCTAATGATAGTATTTAATACATAGTAATTTTGTTGGAGGGTTAAATTATATTATAGGCTAGAAGCCTGTAAGCCTTAAATAAAAATTGGTTATTATTATTCCAATTATTAAGCATGAGATTTAAATGCATTGACCCGAGAGGCAATGATTATAATAAGAATACATTTATATAATACTTTATAATTTCTGAGGTGCTTTTGCATTTGTCAGCTTATTCCATTCTCACAAAAAGTCAGCGTCTGAGATATAATGACCCCTATTTTTAATGTTAATAAATGGCAAAACTTGGGCAAGAACATAGATTTTATGTTTTCCAAGTCCAGCATCATTTCAGATTGAAGACTCAGAAGGAGAATAACAAATACAAAGATTTAGAGCTGACATTCACCCATGTTGGATAAACCTGACTTATCTCCGAAACAGTTCGGTGCCAAGCCTTTGAATAATATATATCCTAAAAATTTCCAGCATTCAGTAGAAGAATGTTACTCTGACATGGTTTGTTTGGACTGCAACATTGGAGCAGTTGATATTAATCTTTTTCATTCCTTAATTCAACAGGTGTTTCTAGAGCTTTGCACGAGGTCCTATGTGAGATACAGAGAAGTGCAGTTGGTAGATTTTGCCCTTTAAGTTTTTATGGCTTAATTGGGATGAAAGGAGGGCAGAGACACACAATGTGAAGTTATAGCTCGATAGAGCAGAGTATGAACTTTCAGTCTTTGTGTTTGAAGTTTAGGGAAACTTATATGAAATATGGACCATATTTCCTGTTAATCAAGCAAGCATCACCTGGCAGAGAAGCCATTAATCATTTCTTTCTTGTCATGGATTGACTTGTTCAGCATGGGGAGGAGATTGTTCAAGGTACTGGGGACTTTTTATCATCATGTATTATGACATACAGTTCCTGTGTGTGGGACTGGAAGGTGAGAAGGAGCAATGAGATGAGGTGAGCCTCTCACAGGTTATTGCCTCCAAACCCCACTTTGACTTTCAGGGCCAGGAGAAAGGCCTTTAATTACTTTCTTCAACAAACATTGACTGAATGCTTCTTTTGAATGAGAAAATGTGAAAGACTTTGGAAAAATAAACACAAGAATAGGACTTATCTCTGTCCCCAAGGGGCTCTTAAGGCAGAGACAATAGTATAGAATCATAGCACTGCTCCTGAGTCAGACCATGTGGGTTTGTATTCAGTGTCTACCACTCAGTGACTGTGAGACCTTGGGCAAGTTAACTGCTCTGTCTTGGTTTCCTAACCTAGGAAGTGAATGTAATAATGGTGAGGATTAAATGAGCTAATTCATGTAAATCCTATAGCACCATGCTGGGCACATAATAAATACGCAACAAATAGTAACTTCTATTATTACTTGTGTACAAAAACATAGAGGACTATGTTTCCACTTAGCATATAGAAAGTTGGAAAGAGCATCATTCCCACTAGAACAATGAGAAAAATTCAACTGATCACAAAATCATAACTTGTTTTTCAACTTATTAAAGAACTGAGGTCACAGAGCAAACAGCCTAAATTCAGAGATTGGAAGCAGCCTCTCCAACATGAGACTTGACACGTAGACTGTCTCCTCTGTGACAGAAAACCAGAAAAGGGGAGGCTGCTATAAACATAAGTAAGAAGAAATTAAATAACATGTAAATGAAATTGTTTTAGGGTGAGTATGGGGTGGCATAAAGTAAGAGAAATTGGGGACTCTCTACATCCTCACCAGGTATTCACGAGAAAGTTTGAAGGCAGGACAAGAGACCAGAGACAGTCATCCTTGTTAATGCAGGTATGGGGGAGGGGATTGTGAGAAAGGTATAAAATCCTACCCTCTTGCCCAGAACTCTTTCTCTTGACAGAGCGAAAGACTTAAACTGCTGGGAAAGGGCAGCACTTTGTAACCCTCTGAAATACCTAAGGGTTCATTATTGCTAGAGGAAAAAGCAGAGGCTCAAAAGATCAGGTGTACTGTATGAGCACATTTCTAGCCTCAACTGCATTACATTTGCTAGACTGACTCAGTCCCTGACACTGATGGCCTGACTAAAGTAGAGGCATGCCTATTTCCAGGTAGAAATACTATTGATCTCACTGCTCTACACACAATATCTATCATTTAATAAGTAATCATGAGACACACAAAATAGCAATAAGGAAAACCCATCATCAAGAGACAAGGCAATCAACAGAGCCAGATTCAGAGATGACCAAGATGTTAGAACTATCAGGGACTGTCAGGACTTTAAGTAATGATTAATACGTTAAAGGACCTAGTGGAAAAGGTGAACAAAATAACATATATGAGCAGATGGGGGAATTTCAGTGGAGACAAAATCTGTAAGTTACCTAGAAATGCCAGAAACATACACACACACACACACACACACACACACACACATGCAACATACAAATCAGAGATAAAGAATTCTTTTGTTAGGCTCATCAGGAGCTTCCTTGACACAGGAGGAGAGGATCCGTGAACTCAAGATAGGTCAGTAAGAATTACCCAAACTGCGACGCAATGAGAAAAATACGTAACAGAATATCCGAGAGTTGTGACACAATATCAAATGGCTTGGCATTTGTATAATTGAAACACTGGAAGAAAATAATGGAGACAGAATGAGGCAGAAGAAATATTTGACAATGTTCCAAAAATAAGTAAAACTACCGAACTACAGATCTAGATAACTCAGAACACTCAGAAGGATTAAAAAAAAAATGAAAATAACAATAAGAAAACCCACAACTAAACACACACAAACTGCTGAAAACTAATAATAACAAGAAAATATTGAAAATGTCCATAAAAAAGACACTGATGGGAATAAAGGTAAGAATTACAGCTGACTTCTTTCAGCAGATATACAAGTAGGCAATAAAGTGATATCTTTAAATTACTGAAAGGAAAAAAGAAACCCTGGCCACCTAGAATTTTATACCCAGTGAAAGATCATTCAAGATTGAAGATTGAAGGTAAAGTAGAGAGATTTTTCAGATGAACAAAAGCTGAGAGAATTTATTGCCAATGGACTTGGCTAGAAGAAATGGTAAAGAAAATTCTTCAGGTACAAGTAACATCACACCAGAGAGAAACCAGGATGTATGCAAAGAAATGAAGAGCTCCAAAGATGGTAAAAATAAAGATAATTATAAATGAATTTTATTCATATTTTGAATTCATTATGAAAGATAACTGACTGCTTAAAGCAAAAATGGTAATAATGCATTTTGCGGTGTAATGTCTATAATGATAAAATGTACAACAACAACGTTACGGGGAGGAGGGAAATGGAAGTATACTTTGTAAAGTTCATTTACTTTACATGAAGTAACATAATGTTTGAAAGTAGACTGATAAATCCTAGGGAAGCAACTAAAAATATTAGAAGGCAGTATATTTAATAAGCCAATAGTACAGGTAACATTGAATTTAAGAAAATAACTTAAAAGCATAGATATATAAATATTATTTCTTTAATTATTTTTTAAACATGTATTTATTTTTGAGAGACAGAGAGGCAGAGCATGAGGAGGGGAGGGGCAGAGAGACAGAGGGAGACACAGAATCTGAAGCAGGCTCCAGGCTCTGAGCTGTCAGCACAGAGCTCAAACTCACAAACTGTGAGATCATGACCTGAGCTGAAGTCAGATGCCTAACCAACTGAGCCACTCAGGTGCCTTGTAGAGATGTAAATATTATGATATAGTGGGGGAAATTGTAAGAAGCCAGGTAAAATATTGACTGTATAGAAAATGTGGGGTGAGCACAGAGTATTAAGATAAATTTGGAGGGCACTGGGGTGGCTCAGTCAGTTAAGCATTTGACTCTTGGTTTTGGCTCAGGTCATAATCTCACAGTGGTTTCTGAGTTCAAGCCCCACATTGGGTTCTGCACTGGCAGTGCAGAGCCTGCTTGAGATTCTCTCTGTCTCCCTCTCTGCCCCTCCTCTGCCTGTGTGCATGCTCTCTCTCTCAAAATAAATAAATAAACTTAAAAAAATAAAAAAAAAAGATAAAGTTGACAAAGGATATAAGAGGTTGATCATGAAATACTTTATAAACTGGTCTAGATTAGTGATATTGAATATTTTAAAAAAATCACATTTTCTTATTAAATTTAATAAAATAAGATTTTTCATATAAGTTGATTTCATTGTTCTCCTTTGTAGATACAATTTCTTTCTTTCTTTTTTTTACTTCATTGTTTTTTTTCTTCAAATTTTTATTTAAATTCTAGTTAGTTAATATATAATGTAATATTGATTTTAGGAGTAGAATTTAGTGATTCTTCACTTACATACAACATCCAGTGCTCATCATAAAAAATGCCATCCTCAATAGCTATCACCCACTTAGCCCATTCCCCACTCACCTCCCTCCATCAATCCTCAGTTTGTTCTCTGTATTTAAGAGTCTCTTATGGTTTGCTTCCCTGTCTCTTTTTTCCCCCTTCCCATATTTTCATTCATTTTGTTTCTTAAATTCCACATATGAGTGAAATCATTTATCTTTCTCTGACTGTCTTATTTTGGTTAGCATGATACTCTCCAGCTCCATTCACATCATTGCAAATGGCAAGATTTCATTCTTTTTGATTGCTGAGTAATATTTCATTGTATATACACAACATATCTTCTTTATTCTTTCATCAGTCAATGGACATTTGGGCTTTCTCCATAGTTTGGCTATTGTTGATAATGCTCTTATAAACAGTGGGATACATGTACATCTTCAAATCTGTATTTTTGTATCATTTGAGTAAATAACTAGTAGTAAAATTGCTGGGTCGTAGGGTAGCTCTGTTTTTAACTTTTTGAGGAACCTACATACTGTTATCCAGAATGGCTGCACCAGTTTGTATATCCACCAACCGTGTAACTGGGTTCCCCTTTCTCTACATCCTCACAGACATCTGTTGTTTCCTGTATTGTTAATTTTATCCATTCTGACAGATGTGAGATGGTATGTCACTATGGTTTTGATTTGCATTTCCCTGGTGATGCATGATGAGCATCTTTTGATGTGTCTGTTGGCCATATGGATGTCTTCTTTGGAAAAGTGTCTATTCATGTCTTCTGTCTATTTCTTAACTGGATTATTTGTGTTTGGGTGTTGAGTTTGATAAGCTCTTTATAGATTTTATATACTAACGCTTTATTAGACATGTCATTTGCAAATATCTTCTCCCATTCTGTAGGCTTTTAGTTTTGTTGATTGTTTCCTTTGCTGTGCCGAAGCTTTTTATCTTGATGAAGTCCCAATAGTTCATTTTTCCTCTTGTTTCCCTTGCCTCTGGTGATGTATCTAGCAAGAAGTTGTTATGACTGAGGTAAAAACGATTGCTGTTTGTGTTCTCCTCTAGGATTTTAACGGTTTCCTGTCTGACATTTAGGTTTTTCATCCATTTGAATTTATTTTTGTGTACGGTGTAAGAAAGTGGTACGGTTTTATTCTTCTGCATGTTGCTGTCAGGCTTTCCCGACATTATTTGTTGAAGAGACTGTCTTTTTTCCATTGGATGTTCTTTTCTTCTTTGTCGAAGAATAGTTGACCATATAGTTATGGACCCATTTCTTGGATTTCTGTTCTGTTCCATTGATCTATGTGTCTGTTTTTGTGCCAGTATCATACTGTCTTGATTAATACAGCTTTGTAATATAGCTTGAAGTCCATATTGTGATGCCTCCAGCTTTTTTTTCTTTTCCAGGATTGCTTTGGCTGTTTAGGGTCTTTTGTGGATCTGTACAAATTTTAGGATTGTTTGTCCTAGTTCTGTAAAAAAATGCTGGTGGTATTTTGATAGGGATTGCATTAAATATATATTTTGCTTTGGGTACACATTTTAACACCATTTGTTCTTTCAATCCATGAGCATGGAATATTTTTCCATTTCTTCGTGTCTTCTTCAATTTCTTTCATAAGTGCTCTATAGTTTTCAGAGTACAGATCTTTTACCTCTTTGGTTAAGTTTATCCCTCAGTATCTTATTGGTTTTGGTGCAGTTGTAAATGGGATTGATTCCTTGATTTCTTTTTCTGCTGCTTCATTTTTGGTGTATTGAAGTGCAACAGATTTCTGTACATTGATTTTATATCCTGTGACTTTCCTGAATTCATGTATTAGTTCTAGCAATTTTTTGGTAGAGTCTTTCGGGTTTTCTACAAAGAGTATCATGTCATCTGCAAATAGTGAAAGTTTGACTTTTTCCTTGCCAATTTGGATGGCTTTTATTTCCTTTTGTTTTCTGATTGCTGAGGCGAAGACTTCCAGTACTACGTTAAATAGTAATGGTGAGTGTGGACATCCCTGTCTTGTTCCTGACCATAGAGGAAAAGCTCTCAGGTTTTCCCCATTGAGGATATAGCTGTATGTCTTTTGTATATGGTTTTTATGATGTTGAGGTATGTTCCATCTACAACTACTTTGTCGAGGCTTTTAATAAAGAATAGATGCTGTATTTTGTCAAATGCTTTTTCTGGATCTATTGAAAGGATCATATAGTTCTTATCCTTTGTTTAATAAATGTGGTGTATCATGTTGATTGATTTACAAATATTGAACCACCCCTGCAGCCAGGAATAAATCTCACTTGATCATGGTGAATAATTCTTTTAATGTACTGTTGGATTCAATTTGCTAGTATCTTGCTGGTAATTTTTGCACTCATGTTCATCAGAGATATTGGCCTGTAATTTTCCTTTTTAGTGGAAGCTTTGCCTGGTTTTGGAATCAAGGTAATGTTGGCCTCATAGAATGAGTTTGGAAGTTTTCCTTCCATTTCTATTTTTGAGAAGAGTTTGAGAAGAAGAGATATTAATTCTGCTTTAAATGTCTGGTAGAATTCCCCTGGGAAGCTATTTGGCCCTGGGATTTTTTTTTTTTTGTTGGGAGATTTTGGATAACTGATTCAATTTCTCTGCTGGTTATGGGGCTTTTCAAATTTTCAGTTTATTCCTGTTTTAATTTTGGTGGTTTGTATGTTTCTAGGAATTTGTCCATTTCTTTCAGATTGCCCAGATTGTTGGTATATTATTTTCCATAATATTCTTTTATGATTATTTGTATTTCTGTGGTGTTGGTTCTGATATATCCTCTTTCATTTGTGATTTTATTTATGTTGATTCTTTCTGATTTCTTTTTGATAAGTCTGGTTAGGGGTTTATAAATTGTATTAATTCTTTCAAAGAATCAGCTCTTAGTTTCACTGATTTGTTCTACTTTTTTGTTTGTTTGTTTCTATATAATTTATTTCTGCTTTAATCTTTATTATTTCCCTTCTTCTGCCTACCTTAAGCTTTATCTGATGTTCCTTTCTAGCTTTAGGTGTAAGGTAAGGTTGTGTATTTGAAACTTTTCTTGATTTTTGAGGTAGATCTGTATTGCAATATACTTCCCTCTTAGGACCTGCTTTGCTCCGTCCCAAAGGTTTCAACTGTTGTGTTTTCATTTTTATTTGCTTCCATGTATTTTTAATATCTTCTTTAATTTCCTGTTTAACCCATCCCTTCTTCAGTAGGATGTTCTTTAACCTCCATGTATTTGTTTTCTTTTCAAATTTTTTCTCGTGGTTGACCTCAAGCATTGTGGTCTGAAAATATGTATGATATGATCCCAATCTTTTTGTACTTGTTGAGGAATGATTTATGACCCAGTATGTGATATTTTCTGGAGAATGTTTCATGTGTACTTGAAAAGAATGTGTTTTTGGTTGCTTTAGGATGAAATGTTTTGAATATATCTGTCAAATCCATCTGGTCCAGTGTGTCATTAAAAGCCATTGTTTCCTGGGGCGCCTGGGTGGCGCAGTCGGTTAAGCGTCCGACTTCAGCCAGGTCACGATCTCGCGGTCCGTGAGTTCGAGCCCCGCGTCGGGCTCTGGGCTGATGGCTCAGAGCCTGGAGCCTGTTTCCGATTCTGTGTCTCCCTCTCTCTGCCCCTCCCCCGTTCATGCTCTGTCTCTCTCTGTCCCAAAAATAAATAAAAAACGTTGAAAAAAAAATTAAGAAAAAAAAAAGCCATTGTTTCCTTGTTGAGTTTCTTCTTAGATGATCTGTCCATTGTTGTAAGTGGAGTGTTAAAGTCCCCATTATTATTATTATTATTATTATTATTATCAATGAGTTTCTTTATGTTTGTTATTAATTGATTTATATATTTGGGTGTTTTCAAGGTGGGGGCATAAATATTTGTAATTTTTCATCTTGGTGGATACACCCCTTAATTATGATATAGTGCCCTTTTTCATCTCTTGTTACAGTCTTTGGTTTAAAATCTAGTTTGTCTGATATAAATTTGGCCACTCTTTCTTTTTAAAATTTTTTTTATGCTTTTATTTATTTTTGAGAGACAGAGAGAGATAGAGACAGAGTGTGAGATGGGGAGTGGAAGAGAGAGAGGGAGAAACAGAATCTGAAGTGGGCTCCAGGCTTGGAGCTGTCATCACAGAGCCTGATGCAGGGCTTGAACTCACAAACTGTGAGATCATGATCTGACGCAAAGTTGGGCATTTAACCAACTGAGCCACGCAGGCGCCCCCACTCTGGCTTTCTTTTGACATCCATTAGCATGATAGACGATTATCCATCCCCTCACCTTCTTTTTTTTTTTTTAATTCATTTATTTAAATCAAGTTAGTTCATATACAGTTTAGTATTGGTTTTGGCAGTAGAACTCAGTGATTCATCACTTAAATATAACACTCAGTGCTCATCCCAACAAGTACCATCCCCTCACTTTCAATCTGCAGGTGTCTTTATAGGTCTAAAATGAGTCTCTTGTAGTCAGAATATAGATGAGTATTTTTTTTTATCCATTCTAATACCCTATGTTTTAGTCCTTTTATATTCAGAGTGATTATTGATATATATGAATTTAGTGAAATATGAATTGGTATTTCTGGTGATGTTCTCTGTTTCTTTCTAGTCTTTTTTTGTTTTTGGTCCTCGTTCCCATGCAAAGATTCCCCTTTAATATTTCTTGCAGGGCTGGTTTAGTGGTCATGAACTCCTTTAATTTTTTTTGTCTGGGAAACTCTTATCTCTCCTTCTGTTCTGAATTACAGCCTTGATGGATAAAATATTCTTGGCTGCATATTTTTCCCATTCAGAACATTGAATATATCTTGCCATTCCCTTCTGGCCTGTGAAGTTTCTGTGGAAAGACCTCCTTTGAACCTGATCTGTCTCTCCTTATAGGTTAGGCACTTTTTTTTTTTCCTTGCTCCTTTCAGAATTCTTTCCTTGCCTGTGTATTTTGTGAATTTGACTACAATATGTCTTGGTGTGGGTCTGCTTTTCTTGAATTTGTTGGGAGTTCTCTGTGCCTCTTGAATTTTGATGTCTGTTTCCTTCCCCAGATTAGGGAATTTTTCAGCTATAATTTTCTCAAATAAACCTTCTGCCCCCTGTTCCCTCTCTTTTTCTGGGACTCCTATGATATGAATGTTATTACGCTTTAAGAGGTGCTGAGTCTTTAAGTCTACATTCTCTAAGTCAATATTCATGATCTGATAATTTTCTTTCTCTCTTCTTTTTAGCTTCATTATTTTCCATAATTTTATCCCCTATAGCACTGATTTGTTCCTCTGCTTCTTCCACCCTCATTGTGATTGCATGCAGTTTTGCATCTCAGTTATAAATTTTTTATTTCCGCCTAATGTTTAGTTATTTTATCTCTAAATAAGGGATTCTCTAGTGTCTTCTATGCCTTTCTCAAGCGCAGCTAGTATTCTTATGATTGTTGTTTTAAATTCTGGTCCAGGCATCTTATATCTGCTTTGATTACATCCCTGGCCATTACTTCTTCCTGTTCTTTCTTTTGGAGTGAATTCCTCCATCTTGTCATTTTGTCTAGGCCGCCCTATTTTTGTGTGATTTTTAGGAAAGCCTTTTATATGCGTGCTCCTGAGAGTAATGGCTATATTAAGAAGAAGTCCTATACTGTCTGGGGTCTGGTACTTCAGGATGTGTTTCAGAGTGTGCACTCTGCTGTTGTATTTTGGCTGCTCCTTCCTTCAGGTCAGTCCTCTGCAGAGTTTCTCCTTGCTTGTAGTGGGGGCAAGGAGTGTTTGGACTTTGTCCACTGTGTGGCAAGTTTTAACTAGGTGTGTTGTGGTCTGCTTGCTAAAAGAAGCTGGATCCTATTTCCCCTAGAGCTGAAGCTTTACAGCATTTTATGATCAGTAAACTTGGTGCATGCGAGGGGTTTGTACTAGTCTTCTTGGGGAGGGTCCTGCTGCGCTGATTCTCAGGCGGACTTGCCCTAGTGGAGATGCACCTGCCAGGGTGCAGGGAGTGGGGGTTGGTGTAAGCGGCTTCAGCCTCCACTGGGGGGCGCTGTGTTGGTCACTGAAGCAGGTCAGTACTGATAGATGTGGGAGAAAATGGCATCACTTCACTCTCTCATCCCTGGAGTGGGGAGTTCGTGCTCAACATTCTTCAGGAAGCCCTCATAGAAGAGCAAAAAATTTCCCCTCTTGTGTCCCCAGTTTCCCTCAGATCCCTGCCTTCATCCTGTCTGTGTCTGAGCTGTCTGCCTGCAAGGCAGCACAGTACTCCTGTGTTTTATCTCAGGCATGTGGCTGGGTTTTAAAACTCCAAATTTTAGGGACCTGCATAGCACGGATCCTCTCATCCACACTGATCCTCTGGGGAGGGTCTCACTGTGCTGTAGCTGGTGCCAGTTTGTCTCAGAAAAGCAGTTGCACCACTGTGCGGTGGTTCACTGCTTATGGTAAAGTACAGTGAAAGGTTTGTTGCCCTTGGCAGGTGTCTGTTCCTCTGTAGCACATTGGCTCCCACCAGTTCTTTTGTCCCTGGAGAGGCCATGCCACCATTCCTAAATGCATGCCAAGAAGGGAAACTATCTCTCCCTGCGTGACCCAGTGATCCTCAGGGCACAGTGCCTGCTTCTGGGCCTCTGTCCTCCGTCTGCACCAGCGCACCACTAAGCCTACCAGGCATGATCCCAGTGATGGTATGGACTTCTAAAACTTCCGACTTTGAGCTCCGCTGCTTGCATAAACCTGTGGTAGTCAGCCCCTATCCTTTTACAAGTCAGTGGTTTTGGGGAAGAGTTTTTCTTGTGCAATCATCTACTTCTGCATGCTCTCTCTCTCTCACTTATTTCTCTGTCATCAGGGCTCCCTCGCCTCCACAGCACCTGCCGTTCTTTTCTCCCCCAAATCCACTCTCTGCAGCTCCTACCTTCCATGATGTGGCTGTTTCTCTCCCTCTAGATGTGCAGTGTGTTCTTTTAGTCCACAGGTCAATTCCTTGGGTGTTCAGAATGATTTGAGATTTATCTAGCTGTGTTTGAGGGACAAGGTTAGGTTTCCCCTACTTCTCTGCCATCTTAATTCTCTATGCAGTTTTATTTAACTTATAAATAATGCTTGTGATAAGGTTGTGAAGTTTGCAAGAATGCTTGAATGCTATTCTCTTAAGAAGGCAAGTCATTTCATTTCAAACTTTTGGAGAAAGGGTAGTGTAGTCACAGGCATGATGCTTGTTTTCAAACAGAAACCAATTCCTTATGGTTAGGGGATATCTTTTTGTTGCTTACCTATGTCCTTTCCTCTAATTCCATCTTCTTGCTATGGATCACAGTATGCCAAGCCATGTAGTTTGGGTGGGAGGGACCTAACTCTCAGCTCCAGGGACAGGCTCTGAAGGGCATAAGTCAATCAGCATGCTCTATCCCCCAGGTCACAGTGATTGGATTTTTAACTGTGAACATAGACGTTTCTGGGACTACCAGGGACAAGAATATTTGAGAAGGAAGCCCAGTTCTGAGGTTAAAAGAGGTGATCTGGGACCACGTTGAGACCTGAGCAAAATCTCCCCTGATCAGTGGATCAGCTAATAACTTAAAATATCATCTTTTAAAAAGTTTCACCAGATTCTATATGGCTTGGCAACTAAAAGCATCGTGTGTGTGCGATTTTGATTTTAATGAGATTTTCCTTCATTCTTGCTTCTTTCCCTTGCTCAAAATCTTTACAATTTTTTCCCTCCCTTCACCCTTCTTAGACATCATTTCTAGCCTTCTTTTGGATAAAAGGTCAGTGGTCTCCCCATTTTCTCACAGGTATCACTTATTCCAATTGACATTTACACTTGAGTAAACCTTAAACTTCTCTGACCTTTTTTTAAAAGCTAGCTTTTTAAAGAGATATTTTGTCTGTTTTAAAAGAGTACATTATTGTTGCTTTTCTTTGTAAAAAGCCATGTCACGCCTCCTAGATTTTTTGGATGCCTTGTGTGCCCATTTTGATTTCCCCCCTCTCTAAATTGGGGGTCTCCTTTTCTTTTCCCCTGCAGCATGGGATACAGATGTTTTGTAGACACATGGGAACTATTTAACAGTAATTTAAAAAATTTAGCCAGTTTCACATGCCATTCTTAGTCATGTGAAATAAATAAGGGAATAAATGAGCCTTTAAATATGCCACTTAGTGTTGAAAATGAAAAACAACAGATGTAGGTATTCGAGTTGGATAAAATACTGATAGATTTAAGTCCAAAGTCTTGCCTAGTTCTCAAATTCAATTCAGCTTGAATTGAAGATATGCTGAGCTCTTCCCCTAGCTGACTTTTGGAAATGTATAGGCAAAAGGTGAGTAAGACATAGATTCAGAGTCTACCTGCCAGGGTTAGCCTTAAAAACAATTTCAGTCAGTCTTGTCCGTAAATGATTCCAAATTCCTCTTTCCACTGGGGGACGGTATTTCTCACTTGTCTATTGTTCAGAGCCATCAAGCCCTTCCTATAGCTCCTTCTCTGTCAGTAATTTCTTGGGTTGACACTCCTTCAGGCACTGTGCCACATGCTTTACCCATATTGTTTCCTTTAACTCTTACAATGACTCTAAAAGATATCCGTAAGGTGGGCATAATTGGAGTATGTGAGGAAACCAGTATTTGGAGGGTTAGGAGCTTACCTGAGCCCTTAGCTCATGAGTAGTAGAGCTGAAGTCCACCCTGAGGTTTGTCTGAATCCAGAACCCACATGCTAACTGGTTGAGCACCTCCTTCACTTTCGCTGAGGGACCTAAGCTGATAAGGCAGAGGCCTCTGAATGAATATATAAAACATTTCATAATAGGTTGAATCATTAAGACAAAGACCAGTCTCATGTGAATTGATTTCATGCTGCTGCAATATTTCACTGGGGAACTGTTGGGGGTAGGCTGGTATTCCTGTAATCATTATATGTTGGGGCCACCGACTCCCTCTAGGTTGTTTATGTCCATGGAAACTTTGGGTACTCTACAATCTTCCCCCAATGTAGCCTCCAATATTTTAAAAGTCTTTTCCTTAATGTTATTTGCTGTTATTTATAAAGTCTGTTGGTCTTTGATCTTATAAATACATATATTTTACATATTTAGAAATATTGCCAACAAATCATGCAGAACAAAAAGCAACTTGAGCATCACACTATTACTGAGAGGAGAGGCTCCCCAGGCGCCTAACCTGGTCTCCCTGGGAACCTGGAACGTCTATTTTTCTTCACATTTAGGGTACCTTTGCATCGTGTTTATTTTTTCCTTATACCCCAGGGAATTTGAGAGATCTTAGGTTCTTACGCTGCTTGAATCCTTCACTGGCATGCCAGCAAAAGGTTTCATTCTCTCTTATCCACAGACATCTCCCCTCTTCCCTGTCCATTCTTCTATTTCAATGTCAGTAGTCCATATCGTGGTAAGTTCTGGCAATAAAACTCCACACCCCCCTTTTTTGAAGTGCTTGCTGAGGATGTGCATGTGTCCTTGGTTCTGCTCTGTACCATTGAGCTCAGGGGACCGCATAACAGAACTACTCAGAGCAGAAAGTCATGCCCCTCAGTCATCCGATGCCTGGACCCTCAGTAGTTGCTAGAGCTTCTGATTTCCCATCTTGCTGGGGTGGAGCTTTAATGCCCAGGCTTTGAACACTGGAACTTCTCTCCAGTTGAAGCCATCAGGACTGGAAGTACAGCGGAGCCCTCTGTGGAAAGGGGTTGTGTCACCAAGCAGCCTTCTGGCTTCTGACTCTGAGGGATGAACACTGGGTGTGACCGAACAAAACTCTCATTGGACCAATCTTTAATGCCAGGCTAGTGGCAGGAGGCTTGCTGTCATTGGTCCAGAGGAAACTTTGAAAGCAAATCATTCACTACAGCACACATTTTTTGGAGGACTGGAGCACCAATTCCCATCAGAAAGCCCCCCTTGCCTGGCTTGGCATGGGAGAGTTTTTCCTGTGGGTGGCCTCCTCCCAGGGAGATGGGAATCCATGCAGCCAGGTCAGCCCCTTGCTCTGGGAATGTGCAGAGAGGGGCTGCCCACTCACCAGGAGTCAATTCACAAAGGCTCAGATTTCAACCTTTGTGATATTTTATTTTATTATTTTATTTTATTTTATTTTATTTTATTTTATTTTATTTTATTTT
>NW_024412377.1:46986987-47047028 GCF_014898765.1 Herpailurus yagouaroundi
TTATTTTATTTTATTTTATTTTATTTTATTTTATTTTATTTTATTTTATTTTATTTTATTATTTTTTACAGAGTGCAAATGGGGGTGGGCAAAGGAAAAGGGAAAAGAGAATCTCCAGCAAGGTTCCTTGCCCAGCAGGGAGCCGGATGCGGGGCTCAAACTCATGACCATGGGCTCATGACCTGTGCTGAAATCAAAGAGTAGGACACTTAACTGACTGAGCCACTCAGGCGCCTCTCAGCCTTTGTGATATTTTATATCTTTAAGTTTGTCTAAGAATTTCTTCTATTAGACATTCACTTACCTAATTTGAAATCTTTGGACCTATTTTCACAGGAGACCTTTGAAAAGAATGTCCTGGGTTAGGTTCTGCAGGGGCCTTGCTGTGCAATGGTTGGTTAATATTTCACCAACAGGTCCTGGTTTGTGCTAAAAGCTGTTATCTCATGATTCCAATCTATAAAAACACAGTAACCAAGGGAACAGAGGTGAGGTTTATCTGAAGGATGTTTTTAAAATCATTTCATCCCAGTTAGCTAAAGTACAGGGTAATACTAGTTTCAGGTGTGGGATCTAGTGATTCATCACTTAGAAGTTAAATAAAAACTTGGAGGAAAAAAAAATTATTTTATCCAACAACTGGTTAAAGTGGGAGAGAATGTCTTCACAATGTTACCTTCATTAAAAGAAACCAAGAGAGAGGAAAAAATATTGCTGACGTCAATCTGGTAACATGCTCCTCTGACTTAATGAGCAAACTGAATTTCTAATGGTAACAATTCTTTGGCTTGCCTTCATGGAAGAAAGGTTATTGAGTATTCTCCAGCTCTCAGGGGAATCACTTATAAAATGAAGTACTTTACGCATTAGGTAAACCGTCAATCTTGTTGATTTTCTGGCAGTTAGAAGCATTTAAAGGTGCATCGCTTCTGTCTTCTTGGGACTAACATTTGAGGACATCACCTACCAGTTATTAAGTAACTTCTAGATACCTGCTCCCCCAACAGACAGAGTGAAGTAATGTGGCTACTTCCTGTGAGCGGTGACAAATTGGTTTTTAGGGAGGCAGAATTTTAAACTGATTGTCCTTATGAATTTGATTTACCAGCTGGTTTATAGAAACAATTCAGGTACTTATATGTTTGCACATTTTTCCAAATATGAAAGCAGATATGTTGCAGAATTGACAAATGCCACCAATTTTAATTTCTGAAGTGGAAACAGGACATAAATATGAACCCGAATGTGAGCTCATCGAGGGCAGGGGTCTCTTGCTTACCTTTTTGTATCCTTAGCACCTAATACTCCCTCATCCATTTAACAACTGTTTCATGAGACAAATATTTACTGAGCACCTACTATGTCCCCGGCACTGTTCTAGATGCTAGGGACATAGAAGCGAACAAAACAGAATCTCTGCTTGTATGGGGCTCGTATTCTCAAGAAAGATGAGGATAAAAAAATAAGAATATAATACATCAGGTATGAGAAAGATGAAGGACACAGAGTGAAAGGACGGGTGCATGTGCTGTTCTGCATATGTGTCTTCTCTGCTATGGTGACATTTGAATAGACACTGAAGGAAGGGTGGAAAGCGGCTCTGTGGTGGTGGAGGGAACAGAGTTCCAGGCAGAAGGAACAGAAGATGCAAAGAGCAGATTCCTGAAGTAGGAATGTGTTTGGTGTGTTTAAATGACAGCGGCGAGGTTGGAAGGGTGGAGTGGAGGGAGCAAGGGTAGAAGAGCAGGTAGGACAAGAGTTTAGAGGTAGTGTGGGAAGAGCACGGGTCACCTAGGGTGGAGTAGGTCAAGGTTGGGACTGTGGACTTATTCTGAGTGTGACAGCAACCTTGGGCGTCGGATGCTGCACGGAGTGAGGCGAGCTGGTCCTTGTTTTAGAAGTCCATCCGCTACTCTACGCCCGGCGATCACGCAAGCAGGGAAGGCTGTTAGGAGGTTCTTGTAGTAGTTCTGTTGAGGATTCATGCTGGCTTCTTGGTGGAGGTGGTGGTCACCTCTCAGCAGAGAGCCTTATGTACCAGCAGTGCTCAACCAACAAATGTTTATAGCTTTCACTCCTCTAGATCCCAATCTTCTTCCTTCCTAATATCTGTAAAAGCTTACCCTGTCAAAGCAAATGCTTTTACTTCCACTCTTATTTTCTTTTTCAAAGAATTTTTAAGTGTATTGTTTTCAGACCACAGAAAAGGAGATGTCTTCTTAGAGATTCCAAATGGTAATATAAGAGCACTACCTTAAAAGGAATTTTTTATTTTTTATTTTTTATTTTTTTTAATTTTTTTTTCAACGTTTATTTATTTTTGGGACAGAGAGAGACAGAGCATGAACGGGGGAGGAGCAGAGAGAGAGGGAGACACAGAATCAGAAACAGGCTCCAGGCTCTGAGCCATCAGCCCAGAGCCTGATGCGGGGCTCGAACTCACGGACCGCGAGATCGTGACCTGGCTGAAGTCGGACGCTTAACCGACTGCGCCACCCAGGTGCCCCAAAAGGAATTTTTTAATTGAGATGAATATACCTTTATAGTTTGCTAATATACCCATCATGTCTACTGTTTGAAAGAGACATCATGTCTACTGTTTGAAAGAGACCCTCTATTCTCTCTTCTCCACTTTTTTTTAATAAAGAAAAATTTAAATTTTTTAATGTTTATTTATTTTTGACAGAGAGAGAGGGAGAGAGAGAGAGAGAGAGAGAGAGAGAGAGAGAACGAGCGGGGGAGAGGCAGAGAGAGAGGGAGACACAGAATCCGAAGCAGGCTCCAGGCTCTCACAGAGCCTGACGCAGGGCTCAAACTCATAGACCGCGAGATCATGACCCGAGCCAAAGTTGGACGCTCAACTGACTGAGCCGCCCAGGCGCCCCTAAATAAAGAAAAATTTTAAACCATTGATCTATACTTTCTAAGTTCTGGTGAAAGCTTTGCTGCAAATGATCTTTCCTATTATACTGATCTTTCTCCACCTGTCAGAGGGGACCCTCTCCAATCTTTGTTTTCAATGAAGCACATGCCAAGATGGTTCTCACCAAAGGTACTTTTTATTTCCATCAGCATCTCTGATGATGACAGTAATGATGGCAGCTCAGCTCTGGAAACTGGGAAGTTAACCAGTTGATTTGCTTTAATCCTCATTTTGTGTTTGGCTATAGTAAAGGCCAAATGTCTGGCAGGTGACAGAGGTATTTTTTTATATATATAAATATTTTTAAAAATATTTATTTATTTTTGAGAGACGGGGGGGCGCAGAAAGGGAGGGAGACAGAGGATCTTCACTGTCAATGCAGAGCTCAGTGTGGGGCTCGAACCCACGAACCGTGAGATCATGACCTGAGCCGAAGCCGGATGCTTAACTGACTGAGCCATCCAGGCACCCCAAAAGAGGTCTTTTAATGGGGCCAATGACTATTTAGAAATATGGATAACATGGTGAGGATTTCAAAGTGTGTAGCACATTGATCCCAGTTACCGTGGTGTTGCATCACACAGGCACTTGGTTTAGGGCAGTGGTTCTCCAATGTAAGTGTGCATCAGGGTCACCTGGAGGGCTGGTGAAACCATGAATTTCTGGCCTCTATCCTCAGAATTTCAGATTCAGTCGCTCTGGGGTGGAGCCTGAGATTTTGCATTATTAACAAGTTCCCAGGTGACCCTAATGCTAGGGACCAGGCTTTGAGAACCACTGAGCTAGAGGCATTCACCTCTGAGAGAGAGACAGAGACAGAGAGACAGGAAGATGAGAGAGATGGAAAAAGAGAGAGAGAGGGACAGAGAACTTTCAGAGTAGAAGCACTGGTCTTTATCTTTGAGAAATTTGTAACCCAATTAATGCCGGAGAAAAATACTGCCACTTCTGAAATAAATGCATGTCAGATAATAGAAGGTAAGTTGTCCTGAGTGTTGAGTTACAGGATAGAGCTGGAAAGACAGAGAGGGGAGTCTGAAGCCAGGTCACCATGCACTTGGTTGGACTTGGAGGAGTGAAGGCATGTGTGGCTGGGTCAATAGCAGGAGTAAAATCTTACTGGCAGGTGGTGAGCAAGAGGGATGTGTGTGGATGGAAGGGCTGAGAAGTTGGGAACCTGGCTGACTAAAGGGAAGGGACCAGTCTGGGGAGACCAAGGGAATGGACTTTGGAAACAGGCCAAATGAGGAGGAAGCCAAAGAGGGCTTGGACCCTGGAGAATGTAGATCAGTGAGTCATACCTAATGTAAAACCAAAAAGTTTCCTTGAGGGGAAAGAGCATAAGGATGTGTCTGAGTACTTGGTGAATGAGAGCTGCACGTGTGCCTCAGTTTTCTTTTTTCTGCTAAAAGAGACATTACCTTATGAATAGCAAGAAAATGGTTACAAGCTCTAAGTAGGTGATGTAGTTATGCTTTTAAACATCGCGGGAGAAGCATCTATTATCAAAACTAAAGGGAAGGGTACAAATATTAACATTCTATAAAAAGCCTGCAGCACCTGATTGAAGCAGGTGTGCTGAATGCTTTGGTTTTTATTTATCTGTTAATTTATAGTCTCAAGTATTGTGATTTGGAAAATTGACTTTCACAACAGGCAAAAGAGCAGTTGAAAATTCTAATAACGCTCTAAAAATATATGCTCGCCTTTTCTTTTCAAGTATAGTAAAATAATGAGGGCATTTGTTAACCTTCTGTTGCAGCTCCTGGAATTTTTGAACATAATAAAAATTTGATAATAGGCATTTTAAGCAAGCAGATGATCCCCTAAACATAAATAGCTCTCAAGCTATTTCAGGACAATAGCCACGGAAGTGATGGGAAATGAGAGTTTAATAGCAATAATAAACATTTCAATAATATGGTAACATATGTGATCAATATCTTGCAAGTGATTACCAGGTGCCAGGCACTGTGTGTGGGGACATGCACATACACACACTTTTAAGAATAACTTCATCGAGTGGCTACAATGAACAAATCAGGAGACTATAGATGCTGGCGACGATGTGGAGAAATGGGAACCCTCTTGCACTGTTGGTGGGAATGCAAACCACTCTGGACAACAGTGTAGAGGTTCCTCAAAAAATTAAAGATAGAGCTACCCTATGACCCAGTAATAGCACTACTAGGAATTCACCAAGGGGTACAGGAGTGCTGATGCATAGGGGCACTTGTACCCCAATGTTTATAGCAGCACTTTCAACAATAGCCAAATTATGGAAAGAGCCTAAATGTCCATCAACTGATGAATGGATAAAGAAGATGTGGTATATATCTACAATGGAGTATCACTTGGAAATCAAAAAGAATGAAATCTTACCATTTGCAACTACGTGGATGGAACTGGAGGGTATTATGCTAAATGAAATAAGTCAGGCAGAGAAAGACAGATACCATATGTTTTCACTCATATGTGGATCCTGAGAAATTTAACAGAAGACCATGGGGGAGGGGAAGGGAGAAAAAAGTTACAGAGAGGGAAGGAGGCAAACCAGAAGAGACTCTTAAATATTGAGAATAAACTGAGGGTTGATGGGAAGTGGGGGAAAGGGGAAAGTGCGTGATGGGCATCGAGGAGGTCACCTGTTGAGATGAGCACTGGGTGTTGTATGGAAACCAACTGGACAATAAATTATATTTAACATAAAAAATAAAATAAGTTCAAACTTACAAAAACAAGAGTAACTTCATTGAGGTAGCATTATGTATCATAACCTTTGCTGCTTGCAAATGTACAAATCAGTGATTTTAGTAAAATACAGACCTGTGGAGCCATCATCACAATCCAATTTTAGAACATTTTTGTTGCCCCAAGTTATTCTCTCGTGCCCGGTTACGGTCCATTTCACCTCCACCCCCAGCCCCGGACTGCCTTATTTTCTGTCTCTATGGATGTGCCTTTTCTGGATGTGGCACATACATAGAATCGTACAGTATGTAGTCTTTTGAGTCTGGCTTCTTTCACTTAGCCTAAGTTTTTGAGAGCCACTCACGGAGTACCATGTACGAGCAGTCCATTCATTGTTATTGCCAAACAGTGTTTTATGACGTAGTTACACAACTTTTTGTTTGTGTTGTCGTGAATTGCTGGGCATTTGAAATTTCTCCAGCTTTGGATTATTACGAATAATGCCGCTGTGACTCTTGGCTCACATGTCTCTGTACATACATAAAACTTTAATCATCCCGGTTACCCTATGCTTTAGAACCGTTAGAAGTTTTTTCTCCAGATAACGAAACTGAAGGTCAAGAAATTATGAAACCTGCCCAAGGCAGTAAATGCAACAGGGGGAATATTTTGAAACAAAATGTTGACTGCGCTTTTTTCCTTGGCAGTGCCCTATGGTTTGCTGACGCCCAACAAGCCCTGAGTCACTCACCCACGTCAGGTGGGAGATGGGGGCGTTAGGAGCGCTATAGCAGAAATGCAAAGACAAAAGAATGAGTTCATCAGCTGCTGACATTTAGCCTGAGATTTGCGGATAATTAAGTAATTAATTAATTATAGGCGTATCAAGAGGACAACTTGGAAGATTTAGATCACGGTTCCTTTCATGGAGTGGAGAAGAAAACTCTTCCACCTGTTGACTAGGTTGTTTGACATCCGGCCCCAGGTTAGGATGAGGTTAGGGCAAAGTGTGATCGGGAGAACAGAAGGATCTGCTCCTCTGGCCAGGGCTTTTGTGAGGAGAAGTGGCAAGAGAGTCAGGGCCGGGCACATGGGCCCGAGTCTCCCCTCTTGGACTTTGGGCTGGACAGAGTGGGGGTGGTGGGGTTAGTTGAGGAGGCGACTAGGTCAGAGGCTTTGGACATGAGGCACATTTGGGGCTCGGGGAAGAGACTGCTTCCAGGTTGCCCTGCTCTATGCTGGGGGACAACCATACCAAGGGAAGCTTGGCAGCCCAGCATGGTTAAGCAGAGAGAAGGCCAATGTTTAGCTTTCTAAGTCACCTTCAGTGTCCTTGCAGTGCGGCGGGACCCCCAGCATTTCTGCATGCACCCAAGAGTGTGCCCAGTGGTCCGTGGTCTGGGGGCCATCAGCCTGCATGACAGAGGATGGAGGTGGATTGCCTACTTCTGGGATCTGGATGGAAGACGTGATTGGGACTCAGCAGCTTTAGCAAGAGATGGGGTGAGAATCCCTCTAGGTCATCATCAATGGAGACCAGACACGGATGGGTCAGGCACTGATGTCAGCAGTAGCAGAACATGCAAGGGACAGAACTGGTAACAACTGTGAGGTTCCCGAGTGGCTGGCTAATGTCCAAAGTCAGCATGAGACCAGGGGTACTCTTGCCCCAGGGCCGGGGCTAGAGTGATGGTGGCAAGGTGCCTCGGTCCCGCAAATTTAGGAGGCACTTCTCCAAGTTTACATAAATCCACCTCTCATATTCCTGGTCAATGTCTTGGGAGGCAGTGGAAATCTATGGCAGAACGTCTATATTCAAAGTGAATGCGGGGCGCCTGGGTGGCTCAGTTGGTTAAGCATCTGACTTCAGCTCAGGTCATGATCTCACAGTTCACGAGTTTGAGCCCCACATCAGGCTCTGCACGTTCAGCACAGACTCCGCTTTGGATCCTTTGTCCCTCCCTCTCTCTGCCCCTCCCTCCCTCCCTCGCCCTCTCAAAAATAAATAAACGTTAAAAAAAAAAAGTGAATGAAACTTACCTAAGGAATTGTAAAGTACTGCATCTGTGTAGGCTTGCTGGAGTAGAGGACATTGAGAGTTTGTTCTTGGTTTGTCTGCTTACTTCCTACTACCCTGGTCCTGTGCTCTTTAGTGTGTGAAAGAGCAGGTCTGTTAGGGAAATGGATAAAGAAACACCATTTCTGTGGCACGTGGGAGAGCAATGTGACCTATTGACTTATCACTAGTGAGTTGTGGGGCTGGGATATGAAACCACATTTGCCTGAATCCAGAGCTCACTGTTCGGAGATTAGTAATAACAATAACTAACATGTTTCGAGAGCTTAGTATGTGCCAGGCACCGTTCTAGCTGCTTTATCTGTGTTAACCCACGGAATCTTCATGTTACCCTATGTAGTATTATGTGCTATTCTTGTTTTTTTTTTTTTTTTAATTTTTTTTTTCAACGTTTATTTATTTGTGGGACAGAGAGAGACAGAGCATGAACGGGGGAGGGGCAGAGAGAGAGGGAGACACAGAATCGGAAACAGGCTCCAGGCTCTGAGCCATCAGCCCAGAGCCCGACGCGGGGCTCGAACTCATGGACCGCGAGATCGTGACCTGGCTGAAGTCGGACGCTTAAGCGACTGCGCCACCCAGGCGCCCCTGTGCTATTCTTGTTTTACAGAGGAAGAAACTGAGACACAGAGAGGTACCGTACTCCCCCAAGGTCACACGGCCTATAAACGGTGGCGAGCCAAGTCCTTTGGGTATGGAGTCCACTCTCAGGAGCTGGCGCAAAGGCAGCCAACTTACCCGGTACCGTCTTTTGTTGTCTAGCACTTCTCACTCGGACAGGAGGCAGAGTTGCCAGTTTCCAGCCGGGGTAACCACGATGCCGACAGCAACTTGAAAGTGCCAGAACGGCTCTGATCATGGGGAAGAGAACTTTAGGGTGTGCAGAGGCCTGCAGGGAGGCACCTTGGAGGACACTGCATATCACGGCAAGGAGTCTGGTGGGAAAAGTTAAGTAAAGATAAATCAGAGCTCAAAAAGAAAAGAAAAGAAATGGAAGACCTAGTTGAAGTTGACAATGTGTTTAATAGTTAGTTTTCAGTATAATTTTGTCTGGATTTTGAAGAAGAAAATAATAAAGCTGTGGGATGTGTCAGCTTTCTTAAAGTCCCATAACCAGGGGCGCCTGGGTGGCGCAGTCGGTTGAGCGTCCGACTTCAGCCAGGTCACGATCTCGCGGTCCGGGAGTTCGAGCCCCGCGTCGGGCTCTGGGCTGATGGCTCGGAGCCTGGAGCCTGTTTCTGATTCTGTGTCTCCCTCTCTCTCTGCCCCTCCCCCGTTCATGCTCTGTCTCTCTCTGTCCCAAAAATAAATAAACGTTGAAAAAAAAATGTTTAAAAAAAAGAGACTAGGGTGACTCAACTCTCAAAAAAAAAAAAAAAAAAGTCCCATAACAATGTCCTTCTTGCCATCAATTCTCATTACAGGTTGGCTGAACCCAAAGAAAATGCCAGTTTTGCTAATTACTAAAGATATTTAAAGAATAATCTTCATCGTATGGTGTTAGATGAAGCAAGTAAGTGGCGGCAGAGATTGATTAATGGCCAAAGCCAACTTGAGGTAATCAATCACAAAAGTCATTTATTCCAGAGCATTCAACAGAGAAATGTTTTCTAAAATGTGGCCTCTGAGATGGTTTTAGGTCATATCCGAAATGAATATTTTAATTGCAGTAGTTATAATTTTTATTTTATTAGAGGAATATTGATTTCCTACTTATGGGAACAGCATACTGAAAGTTAAGTAAAAGTCAAGTTGATTTACAGAAAATATTAAATAATAACACAACGTACCAAAATATGGGAAAATCACAAAGATGGTATATAAATGACTAAGGTTTGGGGAACACTGTATTAATGCAACAAAGACCAGCCAGTTATATAATAACTCAAAAGTGAAGATAAGAGATTTTATTCCCTTCCTTCCCTGCCCTCACCTTTTTTTCGGGGTTTGCTATTTATCAGGACTGTACCAAATATTTTACCTATATTAGATCATTTTCTCTTATAGCATTTGTCATCTGAGAATCACTTTCTTCTTATTCCTCACAGCATTACAGCAGAACCCTGATCTTACTGGGGTGGTAATGACTCCCAGTGGAAAGACTGCATTCCCAGGTTGCTTTGCAACCAGAATCATGTGACTGTTCTAACAGATGAGCTGTAAGAGAGAGTGCTGTGTGGAACCTCTAAGACTGGCTGCACAGAGGGAGCTAACTCAGGTGGAAGAAGTGCCCATTTGTCCTTCCCTTTTCCTCTTTCCTGTTGCCTGGAATGCCTTTGTGATGGCTGGCAATCCAGTAGCCATCTTGGAACACGAGTTAGGTTTGAGGATGGAAGCAAAATGCTAGGATAGTGGGATGGTGGAGTGGAAAGAGAGAAGCCACAAGACGACCTGGTGACCATGGAGCTGTACCTTCTCCTGAGTGTCTACTTCAGATCTCTTTTACCTGAGAGATAAACTCCATCTTTAAAGCTTTCATTATTTGGGGGTTTTGGCCAAAACGGCCAAAACAACCAAACTTAATACTAACTGAGAGAAGATGAAATATCAGTTTGGAGTGCTTTTGGATGGAGGTACCAGTAAATAAAACTTCTGGAAGCTTAAACCTAGGGTTTTATTTTTCTCACTTAAAACAGTGAAGAATTATGTGGCTGTTCAATGATGCCATTCAGAGTTCCAATTTTCTCTAGCCTTCTGTTCTCCACCCTTAGCCTGCTGGCTTTTATCCTCATGCCTGACACCTCATGGCTGCAAGCGGGCTGCTGTAGCTCTAGGCTTCACGTCCACACAGCAGGCAAGAAAGAGATGGACGAGCCAAAGTTCTGCTCCTTACGAGGTGTTACCTTTTTATTTGGAAAAGAAATTGCTCCCCAGCAGAGTTCTCTAACATCCCATTATTACAGAACTGTGTCTTCCAGATTCTAGATGTGTGGTGGGATCCACCCTTCTGAAACCGAGGGGATCTCGGTTAACTGCTGAAATATATTGGCTTCTGTTACTCTAGAGAAGAAGGAAATAGGGGAGGATGTGGGTGGGCCATGGGCTGTGAGGAAACCAAGTCCTAGAGAGGAGCTGACATGCTAATGCTACACGGCTGGCTGGTAGAAGGTCCAACACTGAAGCCCGGGATCTTGACCACTTTGGTAATCTGCTCTCGGAAGACCTTAAAGATCTTAGCTTCCCCTTCCTCAAATTTTATCTTTACACGTTATTAGGAGTTTTACACAGGAAGTTCTAACTGAAAAGGTTTATGGGACTAGAGAGACCTGTGAGACCACTTCCAATGTGAACTTACAGAGAAGCTCTGTCTAAAAGAAATTTTTCTTTAAAGTTTATTTAGTTATTTTGAGAGAGACAGAGACACCGTGAGTGGGGGTGGGGCAGACAGAATTCCAAGCAGGCTCTGCGCTGTCAGCACAGAGCCCGACAACACGGGGCTCGAACCCACAAAACCGTGAGATCATGACCTGAGCCGAAACCAAGCATCAGACACTTAACCAGCTGAGCTGCCCAGATGCCCCTAAGAGAAATTTTAAAATAATGGAAATGTTCTATGTTACGCTGTTTAATATGGTAGCCACTAGCCATGGCTCTGGGAATCTGAAATACGGCATTTGTGACTAAAGGACTGAATATTTAATTTTATTCCATTTTAATTAATGTAAATTAAAATAGCTACACCTAACTCAAAGTATTGCTTCCCAGAATACCCGAGATGCTAAGAATCAACAACATTCCACTCCCAAGACCGGTCTTTTTGTTTTTAGGAATTGAAGGCCCATTGTTGCTTTGCATAAAGTGGGGTTAAAGGCCAGTGTAAGTAGTTATTTTACGGAAGAAGTTCAGTGTAGACACAATCATGTTATAAACGTTGATACAAAGGATTGGCCTGTGAGAATTATGGAGCTCCAAGTTTCCTTATACTTCTAGCAAGTCAGGCTTGCTTTTCTGAAGGTTCAGGGGGACAGGTGTTCTGGCCCGATGTAAGAAGAAAGCTGGGGTGAGCAGAGCTGGCCCACAGTGCCATGGGTTAGCAGGCAGAAGCAGTAAGGCTCCTAGTAGTTCCCAGGCAGGTCTGCTGGTACCACTTTTTAGCTGCAGAAGCCTATAATGCCTTCCCTGTCGGTCAGTGGTAAGTTCAAATCTTTATCTTCCAGGACACAGTTTGCCTGAACGCTTTGCCCTGATACTGTTATCTAAAGAGAGGACAATATTTTAAGATGTGTCCATCTTACAGCAACTGGGGATGAATCCTACCTCTGAAAAGCGGGAGATTTTGTCTTTTTGCATCTGTTAATTTGGTTCAGGAGGCAAGAGCCTGCTAATCTGGATACTTTAGTTTCTTAATGTTAGGTTACTGATCTACAGACCTACATCAGAGAAAGAAGACAGATCTATTTTAATGTATCAGCATTGCCGGTGTCCTAAGCCCATTCCCTTTTAGTGACAACAGTAACAAGAGATTGATGATTCCCAAGAGTCGGGGGTGGGTGGGGGGGACTATGTCTGCCTTGCCATTCTCTGTTGCAGAAAAGAAGCCTGGGCATCTATTGTGGGAATCCCTGCTCTCCGTCTTCGTGTGGATTTTCTGGGAACACTTCATCACCTGACTTCCATAATTAGCATTTAGAAAACTCCAGACAGCATGTAAAACTAGCTAAATGGAGTCATTTTGCTTGATGTCTCTAAGGGTCATGGCACAGATATTTTCACAGCACTTATGTTTGTTCTGCTTTGTGGTACCACATTTTCTACTTAAGAAAAACATTTTTTAAATGTTTATTTTTGAGAGAGACAGAAGGAGAGACAGAGCAAGAGTCAGGGAGGGGCGGAGAGAGAGGGAGACACAGAATCTGAAGCAGGCTCCAGGCTCTGAGCTGTCAGCACAGAGCCCGATGCGGGGCTCAAACCCATGAACTGGGAGACCATGACCTGAGCTGAAGTTGGACGTGTAAATGACTGAGCCACCCAGGTGACCCCCAGATTTTCTACTTTGATGTGTCCCATGGAGGACACGATTGGCTGAAGGATCTCTGAGCTTCTCTGTGTGCCATGATAAACTGGCACAAGAAATCAGGAGCAGGAACTACAGAAGGGGGCTTTTCTCACCCCTGGGGTTAGGCTGCCTGGCATTCTTCTGCTCTGAGTTACATCACCTGTTCACACTTTGGTTGGCGCTTTGGCCCTTCAGCATTCCCCAAGCTCTGCACCTTTCCTGTGCTGTTCCTCCTAGAACACGTTCCAGGCATCATCCCCACAGCAGCCCGGTCTGCTTCTCCGGAGCCAGGTGCGAACATCCGGGCCTCTTAATTTCTGCAGGGCCTCCACACGGAAGTTCTCAATTAGCACAAGGTGTGCATCTCTTGTTGGTGTCCGGCCTTAACTTCCTATTCTTGATCACTTTGGTCTTATTTGGGAGTCTCAGGATAAAGACAGTCAATCCCATCAGCTTTTCCTGTCCCCTAATTGCAGAAACAGCCCCGTTCCTGTGTGACTAAATCACTGAGTGCAAACTCAGCTCTCAACAGGAGTGGGTGCTTGCGTGTGCTAATTTGCAAGCATGCTCCCTTTTCTTCTCAAATGCTATCGATATATGCATGTTGTCACCCTGCGTATTCATTTTGGGCACAAACCGTGACTCAAGATGCAAGATCTTAGACGACAAACAGCTCAGGATGGGAGTTGTTAATGATGTCTGTGTTTAAAAATAATAATGATTATTTGGTAAATCCCAACACTAAAGTTGAAAAACTTTCTTTGCCCTCTACCTTAAAATTAAGAAACAGATGGCCATCTGCAGCCATATATTTCTTGTTGTTGCAAGTAAATGCAGCCACAGGAGCTTATTTTATGCTAAAAGCCTCCATCTGCTAGATGTAATCTTTTCCTACCTGTGGAAAAATGAATAAAATAAGAAGGACCCGCTTGCTTCTGACCTTGACTCTCAGACAGATTATGCATCTAAGATACTTTCCTTTTTTTCTGTGACAGGTGTTAACTCTGAAATGATAGCACTGCAGACTTTTGACAGTTTCATCCTTTTACCTAAATGGGAGCAAATTTGGCTTAATAATATTTCTGGTTGGCATATGTTTTGCAGCAACACAGGGAGTGGATTTCCCTTTAATGAGCAATATACATCGTGTAATTCACAGCAGCTTTCCTTTTTTTTTGTAAAAATGCCCGAGCATCCTTTGCCTCTCTCTTTACCAAGCAGAAATGAGAAATCATTATAAATAACGTGGTCTTAAAAAATCCTCCCATGTGTCAAGAATCTGTGTATGCACTGGAAGGGAGGGGAAGTAAACAGAACGAATCACTGCGAACGTGCTGGCTCCCACGTTCCCATCGTTCCAGCCCCAGCCCCAGTGCCCCATGGCTATCTACCTTCTCTTCCCGCCTTCCTTTCGCTACGATCACCCCGACACTATTCTGCCAGGGCTGTGTGTTATGTGGCACTATTCTGCCAGGGCCGGTGGTTATGGGCAATGAGAGTGCTATTTAGACAGAATTCGTTGTCATCCAGGCGTGTTGCTTCCACTGCTCCTCAGCTCTTCAGAAAGTGGGAGCTGCAGAGGGACCTTAGAGGCTACGCTCCTCATTTTAGAAGGAAAAAAAAAAAAAAAACCCAAGGCCAGAAGATGGACTGACAGCCCAAGGCTGAACCAGAACTGGACAAAGGCTCTTGTTTTCTCTGACCCGCTGACGAGGAGAATCCCACGGGGAAACAACCCGAGTTTTAAGGTTTGCACGGAAAACGAGGCGGCCTGATGCCACACTGGGGGATTTTCGTGAAGTTCCTCGGTGTTGACCTTGGGCAAAATGGAATGCAGGAGACCGCTTGTTCGATAGGAGGGAAAAACGAGCGATTTAGGCGTGACTTCAAGATAGTTTTATTGTGGAAGCGCGGTCCTGCTCTATTTTTCAGCGTAATCACTTCCTAACCCCACCACGTGTTTATTCTAGTGATGGGCAAGCTGTGTGTTGTTATGAAGGCAAAGCAACATGTCAACAAAGCGAGATGGGGAAAAGAGAGGAGGAATAATGGAGCCGCCACATGCTTGAAGCAGGAAGACTCCGGGCGGTGTCAGAAACTGGCAGCGTGATCCTGAGCAAGTTACTTCATCTTGCAAGGCCTGGGCAAGATGTGGCCCTGGACCAGCATTGTTGTCACCACCTGGGCGCTCCTTGGAACTACACATTCTCAGACCGTCCTCTCGGGCCCACCAGTTAGAAGCTCTGGGCGGGGGGCGGTGGGAGCCAGCGATCCGTGTTTTAACCAGCCCTCCAGGTGATCCTGCTCTGCTCACGCTCACGTTTGGGAACAGGTGTGAATAACCGCATTGTAGAAGCTCCAAGCTCAGACGCCAGCGTTCAGGCGACAGAAGCACCCCAACAGCTAGATCTACCTGGTCTCAGGGGTCACTTCCAAATGGCACATCCGCGATCCCCAGAGCCTACCTGATTTTGTACACTGCTCCCTGCATCTCTGTGTCGCTTAACGATCTCTGCAACGGAGAAATCGGGTATCAGGTAACCTTTCGGAATGCAAGGGGACCGTGGTACAAAGCTTCCGGGCAGTAGTCCCGAGCGGGAGCTCTGGTTTTAGATCCCGGGAACCGAGGGCTGGAGTCATGGGTTTTCAATATGTGCATCTCCTTGCTGGAAAACGCACGTTCGTGTCGGCTATCAAGTCTTTTGGTCATCTTGAGTTTTTTATTTTATTGATTGATTGATTGATTGGTCTCTGAGATGGAGAGAGACTGAGAGACATTGCCTGATGGTCTGAGCAGGGGCTCAGGCTTCACGCTGCTTGCTTTCCCCTGGAGCTCCACCATTTCCAGCCTTGCGTAAGTTCCCTTTTGTTTCAGTCTGTTTCCCTTGCTGCAAATGGGGGAAGCACACAGTAGATACTTTATGAAATTCTTGTGAGGACTCCAAAGATACAGTTCGTGTCAACATGCTCAGCGCTGTGGGCTGTGTGTGTGGAGTACTAGGTAAATGTCAGTCCACTTGTCAGTGTTCCGGATTTCAAAAGAAAGTGATTTTTTTTTTTCTGATAATAGACAATGGGCGAATGATATGTAAATGGGAAGGAAAATGTAAACGATTTGGAAAATTCTTATATCTCAAAAGTGTCTTCTACAGGCAACAATAGTCCAGTGGTTAATGATCTCAGAGAGCATAAGCAGTCAGAACTGTTTCAAAAAGAGAGAGCAGATTAGTAGAGCTAATCCTTTGCCGAGTGTTCTCTTTCCATATTTCTCACCTTCCTGCAGTGCTAAATCCTTGTCCGGTTGTTTTAGATCAGGTCCAGAGTTCTCCGATTGGCTTCTCAGGTTAGGTGGTTTTCCTGTAATGTGTTTGAGCCACTCCCATAATTTCCTTTTGTAGCACTTGCTACTCTTGAAATAAATTGTTCATGGTTTGTTCTGTAAACTCCATGAGGGTGGGGGTCATGGTTGGTTCCTTGTCCTTATGGTTTAGCCTAGTGTTGGTTCAAATACAGTAGCTCAGACTCCCTGCTCCCGCCCCATGCTCAACCACATGCCGTGGCATAAATGTATCCTGATGAGTTCCAGGTGTGCTATTATTGATTTCTCAGTCCTTGGGGCAGTCCGGGCAGAGATAAGGACTGCCAGACGCCTAGCACCAGTCTCCTTCCACCAATAGTAGCTTCATCTGTTTACTCTAGTATGAAATAAAATCATCCAAGTGTGCTGTGATGTTAACAAGAGTGGGAAATACTGCACTACTTATTGCTTGGATAGAAGAATAACTAGGTAGATGATGGATAGATGGATGTTCCAACCAGTGAGAAGTTCTATTGATCTGTTGACCAGTATGATAGACTGAGAGGTGTAGGTAGGACCCATCACAGAACAGACACAAGTGCCACTAAGACAATTCAAAACAAAATTGCATTGATAACTTGTTAGGCAAGGGAGACAGATCCATTAGGAAAGATATTCTGGTTTCCCCAAATAGAAAAGAGAACCAGACCCAGCCTGAGAAAGAAGTTCTGTCCAAGTAAGGTCCAAGTCTATGTGTCCATCTCTGATTGTATCGAGTGGACTGCAAACTTTCTGTTGAGATAGGCTGTTGGTTTTGTGTCGTGGACGCTGAAGATGTAGTCCTCAGTCATGTCCAGGAGGGTTAAAAGACTTTGGGTCATTAGTGGGCAACATGACACCTGCTTCTTGCAGGACTAGACAGAGTTTTTCTATTATCTGTCACCGTGCAAAGTCCCTTCCTTATCAACTTCATGTCAGCAAAATACCCAAATAGCGTTGGTTGAAGGGAGGTGATTCTCGTTTGTTATTACCAGTGAAAATAATAACAGAAGGCTGTTGCTCTGTTTGTTGCTTTAGGAGTCCAACTTGGGAAACTGAGTTGCAGGTAATAAGTCAAGATGTCAGAGTTGTAATATTCAAGTAGAATCAGAGTGAAACAGAAGAACAAATTGCTGATTCCTCCTACTCCACCTTTCTCTACTTTGTATTTTCTCAAGGCAAACTAGCTTCGAAGGGCCATATATGTGCAAAGTGGCTTTCCTCTGATTTCTGAGTATTTTATGATGTCTCTGCTACACTGTGGAAGCTTGGGGGTAGCATACCTTATAAGATATATTAAATTTGGTGATTTAGGGTTATAAAGACTTGTGTTTAGGTTTGGTGTTGGTATAAGCCAGAGTTTGACTGAAACTTATTTGGTGGTGATGTGAATCATAAATGATGAGCAAGACCCTGAACGTATTACATACGAGAAAATGTCTTTCTCTTCCTTGAGTGGGTTGTCATGGTGATGGGTAGGGGTGGCAGCAATGAGGTTTGGCGACAATCGGGAGAAAGAGTATAATGTTGGGACTCTGAAAAATCTGAAATTATTCCTCTAGTGAGCTTTGGCTACCATGTCCCCTGTTGAAATTCTCGGAGTGTTTCGAGTCCAAAGTTCGTCTCCACTGTGTTGGCTTTAGGGGCCACAGCTACGGCAGAAAATGGATTCTGGATTTCTAAACAACAGCAATGACAAAAATGAATAGCTTAGGGATAGAATTGTAAACCCAACATGATCTCCTGTTGTTGCCCACATGAGCCAGTTGCCTTACTTCGGCGTTCTCAGCCATTATTCCCCTCTCCCCTTTCTGTGGGGAATGCAGCACTGGCAGGTGGAGAGTAACTGAAAATAATGAAGACAGCTGCCCATCATCTCCTCGTGGCAGGTCAGGAGAGGGGTGAATGCAACATACAGATAAAACCTTTCCGAGGAGCAACTTAATGGGGGGGTGAAGTATAATAATAAAACACATAGTGGCAAGAAAGCATGACTTCTAGGGAGAAAAAAACCCAAAGAGACTCCAATGTGAGAATAAAATGAAAATGTCTTTCCAGAATGAGAGAACGCAAAGCAATTCAGAGAAAAAGTGGCCAAGGCAGACTTGAACTGCACTTCATAAATTCTTGTTATTATCTCACTGGATTCTTCTCGGAGCTCAACGTGCTTTCAGAGGCTCTGTCTGAAATTGTTTGTTAAGCAATCTTTACGTAACCTCTTTATTTTATCTCCTGGGGGTCCTAAGCCACGCACGAGGTAGACAAGGCAGGGGGAATCATTTATAATATTTTACAAGACAAGTTGCTAGATTTGTTTACCCTTCATTTACTTTTATGAAGTCTGTGGCTCTGACTGGGTATGGAGAAGGGGGTAAGACCAGGGAAATGGTCTCATGATTCTTGTCCATTCATCCTGTTGCCTTTCTTTCTCTTTATTTTTCATATGGTCCCTTCCGTGAAGGAGTGAAATAATAGTGCCCCTCACTGGACAGCTTTATTTTGGTGAATAGTGAGTGTGATGGTGAGGATGTATTACCCAGAAAATTCTTGGGTCTTTTTAGGTCTCCCCCCCGCCCCCCGCCCCCCGCCAACTTATGGAAATGTAGTTTAATCCCCACACTGAGATTGATGGAGGAGTCTGGTGGTCTGCATTTTAAATAAGCACTGGAAATGTTCCTAACGCAGATTGTCTAGGAACTATACCCAAGACCCGCTGGCATTGGAATGTGTCTGTGTAAGGCTCTGATGTGAGATACATACAGCTTGAATCTCTGTTGCTACCTTCTGAGCTGGAGTGAATTACTTGATCTCTCTGTGCTTATTTCCTCCATGTGAAAAAGGGACGCTGCTGGTATTTATCCTGTAGAGTTGTATTTAACAAAATGATGCAGGAAAAATATTTAATGCACCGTGATACAGAGTAAACCCTCAACAAGTGACAGTCAACACATATATTGTCAATGAGCTTGATGATCCTGTTTTTAGAGCCTTTTTATACCTTTGGATGGAAGGAAGGAAAGGGAACTTGAACTAGCTTAGGAGATGTTTTGTTCTGTTTTGGCCAACATAACAAAGATTCTCTGCTTGACCAAATCTGAGTTAAGCTCCTCATACCTTCTCCTGGGCCTGCCCATCTGTGGACTTCCTTGTAAAATCTAGTGTTAGTTAAAACCCTGTAAAGTACATTTAGAAGGAGTCCCCTATCCTCAATACCCAATCACCTTCAATATTTAATTGGGTTCCTCAACCTCTGTCATCCCCCAAGTGATGTCTGTCCATCCTGGCCTGTCCTGAGTAAAGAACTTGTTAGGTTGATTTAGCCTGATTCCCCTACCCTTGATATTTTCTCCTGGTATTTTTCCATCCAGTGATCCCCACACTGTTCCTTGGCTGGGAATTCCCATGAGTCCATGCTTTATTCAGAAATGTGCCCAGTTCTAGATTGAGGTCTCTGTCCCCTGTTGAAGGAGTCCGGGATAAAATCTGTTTTTACTAGTTTTGAGTTCTCTTTTTTCATTGACATGAATTATGGAAGGGGCAGGTGTAGAGGTGTAGAGGGTGATTAGCTATGGCGACTTGAGCTCTAAGTTTTCATTTCTCCTTTACTGTCTTTGGTGTATCATCGTCTTCTGTTCCAGATAAGGCTTTTCTCCATGCAGGGGACAGTGTGCCCTGAGAGTGCTCTCTTCCCATAGCTTCCAGCTGGAGGGTAGGGGGAACTTTCCTACCAGCTCTAGCTAGAAAAACTAGTGGAAGGATTAATGGGCTCAACTGAAATTACATGCCAATCCCTGTACCAGGATCAGTTCTACCTGGGTCATGTTCTGTACCCCCAACAGAATGTTGGGGGGGAGGGACTCATGCTTGGCAAAGACACCTCCCCCCCCCCCCCCAGCCACTCACCACCTATTTTTTCTGCTTTGGTTCATCCCTGTAATTTTGCATCTGTGATACAGACACATCCCAGACAACAAAGGCATCTCATCAGCATTGGGGATACAGCAAGATCTAAGCAGGTAGGACCCCTGCCCTCATGGAGCTTCTAGTCTAGTAAGAAATGAACTTTCAGAGCGAAGAGATGAAACAGAATTATGACTCCAATCTCGGTCCTCCTGCAATAGTAGGAACTTAGGAGACAGTATAGTAAAACCAGGAAGGAGATCAACTGGAAATGAAAGTTAAGTTGAAAAAGAACCCTGGAGGAGGCGAAAGGGCACACTATGTACACAAACTTTGAGGTACTTAGAGTAATGCTGACTCCTTCCCACCCACCACCCTCATCACAAGGGAAGAATATATTCTTCCAAGAACATCAGTGGTCTAGGTGGGTCTAACTTAGCTAATCAGACTCCTCTGCAGAATTTGATTAGGTATCCAGGGCTCAAATTTCTTATTTCTGTATTTAAAAATAAATGGGTTGATTTTCACTGTTCCAGTAAGAGAATCAGTAATAGTAGCAAACTACTCAGTGATCACTTACTATTATGGGTGCTTTACGTTCATTTAATCTTCTCAGCACCCCCACGAGGTAGGTAATGTTTGTTATCTTCCTTACACAGATAAAGTAACTGGCACACAGAGGTTGAGGGAGCATAGCATTTATTGAATGCACATGATATGTAAGGCTCAGTGCTAAGTGGTTTTCGTGATGATAATTCATTGAATCCTCTTGATAACACGAAGAGGCGTATTTTTATACCCAGCTTAAGGAGGCACTGAGCCTTGGATAAGTTAAGGATTTGAAGTTCTATAAGGAGGACATATCACTCTGGTCTTGGACCCAGTACATCTGACTTGATCTTGTTCTCTTAACCACTGAGCTCTGTTCCAATTTCCAGATTAGCTTGCAGAGCAAGTACATGCATTGTCCTTAAAATTGTCTTGGAAAATGTTTTTCCCATTACAATCTTGTTGAAGGGAAGGAGTGCTGTCTAGGCCTTTCCTCTTTTACCTGTTATGGCTGTTCTACAAATCAAAGTTGCCCTGAGCTGCCCACGTAGAAATGACTGAAAATATACAACGTTTGAAACAATTGGTTTTATATTCAATCATTGAAAAACACGGTCCCTAGTCTATGTACCAGGTACTGTTCTAGGCAGTGAGAAGTCCTAGCAGGTTCCCTCTGTAATTTCTTGCAGGTGGTTTCCATCACAGCAGTGATGACGATTTGTAATGCTTACTCATTCACTTGTTTATTGGTCCTCATATTAGAATATAAGCCCCAGGAGACAGATCCATTTTCTGTTGTGTTAACTTCTGTATCCCTAGAATTTAGATCAATGCTAGATGTGTTTTAGGTGCTCATTGAATATGTTTTGAATTAATAAATGAACAAATAACAAATGAACTAATCACAAGTTTACTGGGTGGTAAGTAGGTTTTTCCTGTGTGTGTGTGTGTGTGTGTGTGTGTGTGTGTGTGTGAATTCAATGATTTTTTTTAAACACCACTTCTTTCGTTACCCTTTGTGTATTGCATTCACCTGTGACTTCTGGCCATGGGGAGTAACTGAGCAGAGACCAGAAGATGAACATTTAGCCTGGGATTATGGAAACTGATACAGTGGCAGCATAGGGAGCCAGCATTAATCAGAAGTTACGGTCCAAAAAGTAATTGACCAAGGGGCCTTGGGTATAGTTTCCTTTTAGCTAGGGCTCCAAAGTCCCTCCAGTGCAGAAAAAGTGTGGTTGTTTTCTTCTGCGTATAATGGACCATCAGGTGTCAGGTATGGATCTCTCAGTTGGAAGAAGCAGTCGCCTGTCTCTGGTCATGTTCAATGAACGCTAAATCCCCTCTAAACAACCTGGTCTCCAAGCTTGTTTATTTTCTTGCTGTAAGACTGGCACATATTTCTCCTGCTTGGGGGCAAAAAACTCAGAATGTGAAAGACGGGGAAAATCAAAATGCATTGGTTAAATAGTTAAAAAAAATTATCATGGATGGACTGCTGAAGTCACTTTATCATGGGAAGAGAGGGTGTGTTCAGGCATAAGATAGCGTGCCAAGGACATTTCCTTTGTTGTTGACCTGGAAAGAATGCATGATGTGTGGAAAGCCCAGACAGGAGGTCAGCAACATTTTTCCGTGAAGGGCCAAGTAGTGATGATTTGAAATTTTGTGGATTACGCTGTCACAGTACTCAGTTCTGCTATCGCGGTGTAAAAACAGCCATAGATAGCCCTGCAGGGAAGGAGCATGGCTATGTTCCAATAAAACTTTATTACAAAACCAGGTGTCAACCTCTGGCCTAGAATGGTGTTTTGGCATTTAACTTAAGATTCTAGAACCTGGAAACCTAAACCCTCTCTCATCACCATACAGACAGTAAATACACCTTTTTGAAGTGGTAAATAAATACACCTTGTCAGAACCCCCAGTCTAACCCCCAGTTCTAACCCACCTTAGCTACTTCAATCAGGGTCGCATGAGCATGCATTGAAAATTAGGGGTATCTAGCTTAAACTTCAAGAACTTAAAAACAAAAACAAAAAACGCTTCAATCCTATCCTAGCCCTCTCAGAAGCCAACTTGGAGTTCTCACTGTTGAAAGATGCAGATCTCAGCTACAAAGACCCAAGATCAAAGCTTGGAAGTAAATTCCCTTCAGAAAGGGCTCAGAGCTGCATTAAAAATTGCCAAGCTTCATCCACGTCACCCTCCCAGAAGAACTCACTGGCCTAGTGCCACCTTCCCCCAGAGGCCAGCCTGGCCTTGGGCCATCCATCTCTGCTTGCTAAAGCCAGGCTCCACAAATCACATGGCTTCTCATTGACTTTCTTTCAGGGCGAGGTAACCAAAGCTCTTTAAGCTGAGAGGTGTGGCACGTAGCTCCTTTTTGCCCATCTGCTCTAATGGGAACTGCCAGGTCAAGAGCGCCCAAGAGGGCACAAGCCCAGAGAAGATAAGGCTATGTGGTGTCCCTTCTGTGCTCCATGCACTGTGGTAGACCTTTAGAATGACCAGGTGGATAAGAGCATATCTGGAATCCTCTGGCCTTTACGGTGTGCACGGACTTCTATACTGTGAATCCTTGATAACAGAGGAAGGTACATCTGTACTTGGGTCAGCTGACGGTAGGGAGCCTGGCCCATGCTACATTAACTAAAGCCCAAAAGGACTTCTACAAGAGCAGGTTTAATTAAATGAAATATGTCTTTGGCTTCTTCTCTGCTAGGCTCACTTGTCTTCAGTGACTTCCACGGATCCTAGTCTCTTCTTTATGGCTGGTAAGAGACTTTCTTCTCAGGAGGAGATATGAGTCAGAACTTGTAAAAGCATGGCTCTTCGGTTCTTTGTCTTGGAGAAATGCCATTTTTTCCTTACTCGAAGATAGTTTGTCTGTAGTCTGGCATTAGTTAGAGCAGCAGTGGTGTACTTCACTTAGGCAGTTGACCATATGGGTGCCAACTTTCACCTCCTTCAACTTCGAGGTATAGTTTTCAAGTAGGTCTTTTTACCTAATAGTTTATTTTACTGGTCACATCTAATCTTTATAAAACAAAGCCATAAATTATTCCCTTCAAATGGATACATTTATCAAATTATATTTGAACATCAACCATCGCACAGTCCTCCTGGGTATCTTGACAAGGAGGTACATTCTCTGTACACTGAAACCACCATTGTGGTCTTCCCAAATTGTCCCAATCCCTGCAATACCTTTATGAATACGTTTACAAGGTTCCTACTAGGCTAATCTTTGACTTTGGCCTGAAATGGCTCCCACAGGCCAAACAGTGACAGATGGACAAATGTCATTCTCCAGTGAGCCTGGTCACTTGAGTACATGAAGCCCACGGTAGTAGTTCTCCACAGCATCCTGTATTCTCCCAACTCCAATGCATGTCCTGTTTGCTATCGGTCCTTACTCCCTTCTGTTTTCTCATTGAACTATAAACTCTGTGAGGCCAGGGCTTTATGTTTGTGTAGTATATATGTTTCTGGGTAGCTCTACAGAAGTCTTGAGTTATTAGTGCATTCATAAGGTCAATGTGTGGTACACACTGGCATTGGAATTCATGGTCTGGGTACTAACTTTCTTTAGTCTAGCTCTGGATTCAAAAACCTATCCAAAATCTATAAAGAACTGACCAGACTCAACACCTAAAAAATAAATAATCCAGTGAACAAATGGGCAAAAGACATGAATAGACACTTTTCCAAAGAAGACATCCAGATGGCTAACAGACACATGAAAAGATGCTCAACATCACTCATCACCAAGGAAATACAAATCAAGCCACAATGAGATACCACCTCACACCTGTCAGAAGGCTAAAATGAATAACTCAGGCAACAACAGATGTTGGCGAGGATGTGGAGAAAGGGGAAAGGTTTTGCAGTCTTGGTGGGAATGCAAACTGTTGCAGCCACTTTGAAAACAGTATGGAGGTTCCTCAAAAAATTAAAAATAGAACTACCCTATGACCTAGCAATTGCACTACTAGGTATTTATCCAAAGGATACAAAAATGCTGATTTGAAGGGGCACATGCACCCTGATGTTTAAAGCAGCACTATTGACAATAACCAAATTATAGAAAGAGCTCAAATGTCCATTGACTGATGAATGGATAAAGATGTGGTGTGTGTGTGTGTGTGTGTGTGTGTGTGTGTGTGTGTGTTTGTCCACACACATATGCATACACAATGGACTACTATTTGACAGCAAAAAAGAATGAAATCTTGCCATTTTCAACAACATGGATGGAACAAGAATATATTATGCTAAGCAAAATAAGTCGGAGAAAGACAAATATCATATGATTTCATTCATATGTGGAATTTAAGAAACAAAACATGAACATAGTAGAAGGGAGGAAAAAAAAACAGGAAGGCAAACCACAAAAGAGTCTTAAATACAGAGAACAAACTAAGGGTTATTGGAGGGGAGGTGGGTGGGAGGATGGGCTAGATTGGTGATGTGCATTAAGGAGGGCACTTGTTGGGAGGAGCGCTGGGTGTCGTATAAGATCTAAATGACTGGGTTCCACTCCTGAAACCAAGTCTAAACTGTATGTTAATTAACTTGAATTTAAATTAAAAAAAAGCAAAACCAACAAACACTATTAACTGTCCATCTGTTGAACACTGAGCTCGGTGCTAGGGATTCAACAATGATGAGATAGCATCCCTGCTGTCACAACTGAGTGTCGTGTTACTCTATCTCAGTGAGGCAAAATGGCACATTACTTAAGGATGACGGTTCTGTTGGCAGCCTAAGTTCAAATCCCTGCTACACCCCTTACTAGCTCTTTGACCTTGGGCAAGACTCCCGACCCACTTGTGGCTCACTTTTCTAATCTATAAAAATGCAATAATGAGGGCAACTATGTCATGGGGCGGTGGTTAGGATTGCATGAATGAATATACATCAAGTGTTAACACCTTTCCAAAAATAAGTGAATTTGACATGTTTAAAAGGTTATTCACACTTACAGAAAGACGAGTGCTTGTTCCTTCAATATTCTATTGGAGCACAGTTGAACTAGCTCACTAAAGGATTATGTAATGTTAGGGTGTGTACCTTTATTTATTAGGGGCCAGATCCTGTGAAATGATGCTGTAGTATGTGGATCAAGGTTCAAACAATTTCTGTCCATTGATGGAGAGGAACTCAAAGGCTTATTGCCCCTTAGGACTCCAGTCTAACAAACATAGCAAACCTACTTGGACATAGATTTGTCTATATGAACCTCTTTTCCTCAAACAGTCTTTGAACCATCCAGCTGCTTTCTTCATTAACGACTTAAATTGTGGGCATATGCTCATGCTATATTTGTATGGGTAGTTTTATTTTTAACTTTTTGAGATGATACTTTAGGAAATGTCATCTATTACGTGGATGGGTTATGATCACTATTAAAAAAATTTTTTTTTACATTTATTTATTTTTGAGAGATAGATTGTGAGCGGGGGAGGGGCAGAGAGAGAAGGAGGCACAGAATCCAAAACAGGCTCCAGGCTCTGAGGTGTCAGCACAGAGCCTGATGCTGGGCTCAAACCCACGGACTGTGAGATCATGACCTGAGCTGAAGTTGGACGCTTATCCAAATGGGCCACCCAGGCGCCCCCTTTTTTTTTTTTTTTTTGTTTTGTTTTAAAGTCCGATGATGTAGTGGAAAGAGCATTGAACTATTTGTCCGGAAGTTGGGTCTGAAGTTGACCTTAACCACTTGTTACTTTTCCTGGTCACGTAATTCAACTTCAGTTTTTATATACATAAAATGGGAAATATAGTTAGTTACCAGGGTTACTGGGCAGTTGTAACCTTCCAGTGTAGCCTGCTAGAGGCTATCCTTCTGGACTGCTGTTTGGCAAAATGATGTAATTAGACAAATCATTCTTCTCTCCTGGGGCTGATCACAACCCTTCAAAGCTTGGCTGCTTTCAGGCTCCCTTTCACACAACTAGTTTTTAGCAGAATGCATCTCTAGATTCTCTATGCCTCTTCTCTCTCCTTCTAAGGGCAATCGTAAAACCAGCCCGAGCTGTGTTCATGCCTCCAAGCTCCAGTGTGCAAAGGGTTCTCTGTTTTATTATAGATCATAAAAGTGTTATCATGTAATGATATTTGGCACTCAGGCTTTACGTACTTAAAATGTATCATCTCAAGTTGAATCATTGCCAGAGGACATGAGACTAGTTAACGTATCCATTTTACAGAAATAGAAACTGAGACTCAGAGCGGAGGCGACTAGTCTGCCGACACTCAGCTAAAGGAGCAGCTATAGCCTGGATTCCAACTCCTGTCTGACCGCATCCAGAGTATTTCCTTTGATTTGTGGAACACTCAGGATGCACGGGGTCCCACTGGGAGCCTGTGGAGGGTGCAAGGTGAGTAAGGGAGGACCTTCTCTGGAAGGGCTGGCCTTTTCCATGTGGAAGATAATGATAGAAACCATTACCATTTGGTGGCTGCCATGCTTCACACACAGTCTCATTTACTCCTCGCACTACTCTGGTGAGGTAGGTGCTAACGTTGCTGTTTTGTGCATAGCAAAACCGGTTCTAGGAGATGAGGCGGGTTGCCTCAGGTAACACAGCTACAATGATTCAAACTGCTGCCAGTGCCTTCCATCGTTTCTAGCCCCCCCACCCCCTATTAGATACAAAAAAGATACCTTAAACAGTAAAGGGTAGCAACATTCAACATTGTACAAAGCACCCAGAGCGATCTTGATGAGAGCTGCCTGTGTTGCTGGGAAACTGCCCCAGGCGATTGAGTAAATGTTTATTGAGCATTTTCTGTTTGCCACAAAGCGGGGCTGGGGAAGGAGTGATGATGTGGCCCCTGAACTTGAGCAGCTCCTGGCCTAGTATGAGGGACGGATGTGTTAATAGGCCATTAGGACACAGCATGGTAAGTGGTGTGCTGGAGGCTGAATCAGGGGGGCTGAGGGCAGGTTTCCTCCCCGGTGCTGTACCGCAGACAAGTCTCTTAGCCCTGCCAACTAGAAAGTACGTTTTCATGGTTAGCCTTTCCTCTGATTTTCAAGGCACTCTGTCTGCTTCAGTAAACCCTTTGTATTTGACTTGAATATGTTGTCCCTAAGTGAGTAGATTCCCTTCTAAATCCTACTTAAAAAAAAAAAGTTTATTTATTTTGAGAGAGAGAGAGAAAGGCAGGGAGAGAGAGAATTCCAAGCAGGCCCTGCACTGTCAGCACAGAGCTGGATGCAGGGCTTGAACTCACAAACTGTGAGATCGTGACCTGAGCTTAATCTGAGAGTCGGACGCTTAACTGACTGAGCCACACAGGCACCCCTCTAATTCCTACTTAGGTGAATTGGAAAATTAGTTTTCACTGCACACCGATAGTGTGCTGAACTGGTTCAAGAGGGTGTTGACATGGCAAGGTTAATATGCCTTTGAGTGGAGAAAACAACAGTGGATCATGTGCCAATTTGTATCCTGCGTATACAGATGACTGCAAGTTGAAAATACTTGCGGGACTTTTCCCTGATCCCTGGTATGCCCTCTAGATGGGCTGGAGATTGTTCAGATGTATAGATGTGCAGGGTCTCTGCAGGCCACCGTGCTTAGGAAACCTACAAAAAAAAATCTACATTAAAATGTCTCCTCTATCACACGTACAAAGAGGAATCACAACGTAAAGGAAATTTCTCCCTCCCTTCTTGGAAGACAGCTGTTGTTACTGTGTGTATCCTTGTATGCCTTTATGCGTCCTTCTAGAGATACTACAGGACTATAAATATGTGCGTGAAGGAGTTCAAACATGTATGTGTATAGAAGTAAGAACACACACATGACCAATTTAGTTTTTAACATGAACAGTAGCATGCTGCAATAAATCTTGTACCTTGCTCTTTTTTTTCCCCTCCGTTGAAGAGTACATTTTGGAGATCATCTATTCTGTCATAGTACCTGTAGACTTACCTCATCCTTTTTTCAAATGTTTATTTCATTTTGAGACATAGACAGCGAGTGGGGAAGAGGCAGAGAGGGAGACACAGAATCCGAAGCAGGCTCCAGTCTCTGAGCTGTCAGCACAGAGCCCGATGCGGGGCTCAGACTCATGTACGGGAGATCATGACCCGAGTCAAAGTTGGAGACTTAACAACTGAGACAGCCAGGTGCCCCTTACCTCATCCTTTTAATGGCTGGTTAATATTCACTGGGCATGTTTTAACCAAAGTCCTTTCTGATGCGCATTTTAAATGTTCTTGGCTTTTGGCTTTTATAAAAGACACTGCGGTGAATAAACCTGTACACACATTTATCCATGAATGGATGTATCTTTTTTTAAAATTTTTTTTAAAGTTTATTTATTTTTGAGAGAGACAGAGACAGAATGTGAGTGGGTTAGGGGCAGAGAGAGAAGGAGACACAGAAGCAGAAGCAGGCTCCAGGCTCTGAGCTGTCAGCACAGAGCCCGACGCGGGGCTCGAACTCACGAGCCGCGAGATCATAACCCGAGCCAAAGTCGGACGCTCAACCGACTGAGCCACCCGGGCGCCCCCATGAATGGGTGGATCTTGTGGATAGATTGCTAAAAGTGGAATTTCCAAATGAAATGTTCATGTTACATTGGGCAAGGCATTGCCCAATTACTCTTGAAAATGTGGCACTGAGTTAAGTTCCTATCAACAACTTGGGAAGCCATCTGTTCCCTCTTACATTCTTTGAGATGTTTTGATTAGCCTTTAGGACATACTGTGACAATGGAAACATGGATGTTTTATCTGAAACTTGAGATACAGGTTAGATTGAGGAGGTTGTGAGTCGATGGACATGAAAAATCAGCTGATCAGCTCGAAGTAGTGGGAGTTCAAGGTTTTAGGACTGGAAACCTGCCTCTTTGGCATTTCAGGCCGAAGAATGCTCCCTTTTTTTTTTTTTTTTTTTAATCCCTGGAATACCAGGATGTAGTTTGACCTGTTTTTAACTTTTTGCATTTGTTAATGGCAGCTGGATACTTCAAGCCTGTGTTTTCTGGAAGGATCTGGCTCGATTCTCCCCACTTATTCTTTGTTTCTTCAAAGATTATGTTCACCCTCTGTACTAGGCCTGACTACCTCATGTTGTGGCTCTCTGAATGTCCACACCCCTTGCCTTGTGGGTCTTGAATGTGTGACCTTATCACTCCAGGAGGCAAACATACCCCGCACTGATCTGCCAAGCTCAATATCCTTTTGCTTAAATGTTAGGTGGATTTATGTTATTGCTCTGGGAAGCAGTGATCCAGGGAGGAATTAGTGTCTTGAGAGGACTCTGGTCTTGTTAAAATGGCAACAGGAGATTGTGTGCCCTTACTTGCTCAAAGCCAACCACCGTGGTCTAGTCCAGTCTTTCTCCTTTCTTCCCCTTTCTCAACCCATTGGGTCATTTGAATCTTGTCTGCATCTGAGCTTTATCCAGGTCCGGTAAGGGAAGCCTGGATATAGGGCATGAGCAGCTCTTAGTGACTCTCACTGGAGCAAGGAAAAGCCACAACAAGATGTCCTTTGATCTGGGCTCTCATGCTTTTGACAGTGTTGGAGGTCATCAAAATGGGACCTCTCTGATCAGAGCTTTTCCTTCTGGAGTTTCCTGAAAGGCACATCTAAAGTATCTCGGTATCACATGTGAGTTAAATCAATTTTTTTTTAATTAAAAAAATTTTTTTTAATGTTTATTTATTTTTTGAGAGAGAGACACACGCAGTGTGAGTGGAGGAGGGGCAGAGAGAGAGGGAGACACAGAATCTGAAGCAGGCTCCAGGCTCTGAGCTGTCAGCACAGAGCCTGATGCGGGACTCGGACTCATGAACTGTAGATCATGACCTGAGCTGAAGTTGGACGCTTAACCGACTGAGCCACCCAGGCGCCCCTTAAATCGATTTTCAGTAACAACAGTCTTTTTAAAAATAATTTTAATGTATATTTATTTTTGAGAGAGAGAGAGGGAGACAGAAAGAGAGAGACAGAGAAAATGCAAGTGGCAGAGGGGCAGAGAGAGAGAGGGAGACACAGAACTTGAAGCAGGCTCTAGGATCTGAGCTGTCAGCACAGAGCCTGACATGAGGCTCAAACTCACAAGCTGCGAGATAATGACCTGAACTTAAGGTGGATGCTTAATGGACTGAGCCACCCAGGTGCCCCTCAAGTAACAACAGTCTGAACCCAAAAGGTTGCCTTTACTAATAAGCTTTCTGGCTCTACTTAGCAGGCGTGTCCTTAGGTGGTTGCAATGAAGTTAAAATTAGGTGGAAGTGGTGGGTCAGTGACAAGGCTGAGGGAATTGGAACTGAGGGGATTGGTCGGGTTGTCTCAGCTCTACTACCTGTTAATTATGCGTTTGGACACCTTCGTCAATTAGAGTCTGACTTCTTCTTCTATGAGATAGAACAGTGATGCCCGTTTAGCTTAATTAGAAGATGCTAAGAGGGAAACACGGGGTTGCTAGTTGATAATTCTGAGCTGGAAGGGTTTGTTCCTCATTGCAGCATACACTTGCTGATTTGCCTATATCTCGCCAGCGAGTTCTTAGGCCCGAACTCTGAGAAAAGCACTGCTATCCCTATTTTGCCTCAGAGAGGTTAAGAGAGGAAATCCAGGCCTAACAGCTGGTAAGATGGTAGTCAGGTTGTAAAGTGTGGGAAGCGACTGGCCGTGAGGGTCCACGGTTACATCTGAGTACGTGCTTAAAAGCCAGACCCCTTATGTGTCTCTAACCCAGAGGTTCTCAACTAGAGATGACCATGCCCTTCAGGGGACATTGGGCAAAGTCCAGAGGCAATTTTGGTTGTTGAAACTGGGGAAGTGGGTGCCAACTAGGAAAATGACCTCTAGTGGGTAGAGGTCAGAGGTGCCACTAAACATTGGACAGTCCCAGAACATCTCCCACAACAAAGAATCCTCTGCTCCAAAAGGTCAATAGCACAGAGGTGAAGAAACCTGTGTCTAGCTCGGGAACTTCTAGCATTTCCTGTAGACAAAGTAGCCTATTCTTCTTTCCCTGACCTTCTTGGTTTTCCTTCTAGTACTTGTCATCCTCAAGTCTATGTAATTCATTGATTATGTGTGTCTTTTTTTTTTTTTTTAAATTTTTTTTTTCAACGTTTATTTATTCCTGGGACAGAGAGAGACAGAGCACGAATGGGGGAGGGGCAGAGAGAGAGGGAGACACAGAATCGGAAACAGGCTCCAGGCTCTGAGCCATCAGCCCAGAGCCCGACGCGGGGCTCGAACTCACGGACCGCGAGATCGTGACCTGGCTGAAGTCGGACGCTTAACCGACTGCGCCACCCAGGCGCCCCAATTATGTGTGTCTTTTATTACTGGTCTCCACTCATCAGAATAGCAACTTACCAAGGGCAGAAGTCTTGGTGTTTTCCCTGTTTGCCAAGTGCTTAGAACCGATGCATTGTCGGTGCACCATGAGTAGTCGTTGAATAAACAATTGTGCACAAAGTTTTGTTCATGGGAGCCACTTGGGGATCACCTGACACAGAGGGAGGTGGCTGTAGACTTGGTTTCTAGGACGAGGTGGTGTTGGTCAGGCTACGCTCCTGCCGGGGCCTCTTACCAAGGGCTGAACCAGAAACGTGGTCTTGCAGCTCGAAGGGTCTTGACGCAGCTTTTTGTTTTTTTGGGTTTTTTTTGTTTTGTTTTTTTTTTTCCTCACAAACTGACCTAATGCATTTAATTTGTAGTTTTGCTTCCTTGAGTTAAATTTTCTTTTTTTTTTTTATTTATATATGAAATTTATTGTCAAATTGGTTTCCATACAACACCCAGTGCTCATCCCAAAAGGTGCCCTCTTCAATACCCATCACCCACCCTCTCCTCCCTCCCACCCCCCATCAACCCTCAGTTTGCTCTCAGTTCTCAACAGTCTCTTATGCTTTGGCTCTCTGCCACTCTAACCTCTTTTTTTTTTTTTTTTTCCTTCCCCTCCCCCATGGATTCCTGTTAAGTTTCTCAGGATCCACATAAGAGTGAAACCATATGGTATCTGTCTTTCTCTGTATGGCTTATTTCACTTAGCATCACACTCTCCAGTTCCATCCACGTTGCTACAAAAGGCCATATTTCATTTTTTCTCATTGCCACGTAGTATTCCATTGTGTATATAAACCACACTTTCTTTATCCATTCATCAGTTGATGGACATTTAGGCTCTTTCCATAATTTGGCTATTGTTGAGAGTGCTGCTATGAACATTGGGGTACAAGTGCCCCTATGCATCAGTACTCCTGTGTCCCTTGGATAAATTCCTAGCAGTGCTATTGCTGGGTCATAGGGTAGGTCTCTTTTTAATTTTCTGAGGAACCTCCACACTGCTTTCCAGAGCGGCTGCACCAATTTGCATTCCCACCAACAGTACAAGAGGGTTCCCGTTTCTCCACATTCTCTCCAGCATCTATAGTCTCCTGATTTGTTCATTTTGGCCACTCTGACTGGCGTGAGGTGATACCTGAGTGTGGTTTTGATTTGTATTTCCCTGATAAGGAGCGACGCTGAACATCTTTTCATGTGCCTGTTGGCCATCCGGATATCTTCTTTAGAGAAGTGTCTATTCATGTTTTGACGCAGCTTTTTGAATCGAGAGTTGCTGCAGTCTGTTGTCTTGCTACCACGGATGGCCATGGTGTCCCTGTCGCTCATTTCCTGGGCCTGTCCAGGCATGTGGTGATGATGTATTTTGTGGCAATTTGAACAAAGGCTCCTGAACTATGCTGAGGTACAGGAGCAAACTGGTGTTGCACGGTGTTTGCCCTCGCAGGTAGATTGTATCATCGATCACAGTCTTGGCTGCCTCTTGGCGGAATGATCATATATCCCCGTCACGCTGACATGGGATTTACTTTTGGTCAACACAATGTGAGCAGGAACAAACTGTCATCGGCAAGCATGTGTGACGTGGGTTACTTCGGCCTGGAAGGGTTAAGAGTCTTTGCATGATTCACACTTTGCTCCCCCTGTGTCACAAAGCCAGCAGTGTCTCAGGCCATCATTGCTTTGTTCCCCTCAGTCTCCAAATAAAATGACCTGGAACAAAAGTAGCGCTAACTATTGGAAGACAAGTAGCATGAGTGAGAAATAAATGTGCCTTGTGAGGGGGGTGTCACTTGAGCGTGACCTGTTACAACCGATGTAACCCGTTGATATGTGTGGAAGGTGAGAAACTTGAGAAACCTTTCCTGGTTTGGGTAAGTGCTCATGAAAGCCATTGAGTTCTTTCCTTCCTTCCATTGAGAGGATAGCGATTTGAGGAGAAGGAGAGTTCAAAGTTGGGAATGCTGTTTTACAACATTGTGATTGTTTGCATGTGAGACCCCATTAAAGGAGAAAGTTACAGGTGTTCCGGGGACAGACTGGAAGCAGAATGCAACTTGCTGTCCCGATGTGGTTGCGTCTAATATGCTAATGAGCGCTCCCAAAGGAGGATTCCATCTCGGAATATGAGTGTTGGTATAATTCATGAAATGTTTCACCACAGTGGGTGCTTGTCTGTCACTCTTTCTCCATCCAAACGTAATTACTCCTGTTCTGTGGAGATCCAAATTAGCCCGATGAAATTTTGAGAGGAAAAATACATGAAATGAGACATTTGCTTAGCACAAAGAATCTAAGTGGGTAGAGAGATGAGCCATCTCAAAAGGGCCTGCTCCCTTCCAGAACATACTCGTTTATTGTATAACTACCTATTGTCTTCGAGACAGCAGTGCCTAAATCTTTACCGCTAGCTTTGACTTTGCTTTTTGGATCTTTTAAATATATTTCTGGTCCCTTGTATATTTTTTGGGGAGGCCCTGATACCACCTCAAACTTGACGTTATGTGAATCTGAACTTGTTGTTTTCCTTTCCAAACGTCCTTATGCCTTCACTTTCCTGGGGCTTGAAATTGAGAATCCTGTGGGTAAGAAAAGACCCTCCTGGGGGAACAGATAGCAAGAGCAAAGGCAGCGAAAGAGGGACCTCACGGAAGGCTTAGGGCATCATGAGCTACTGAGCATAGATTGATAGTATGAGCCTAATGGAAGATTTAAAGATGAATTGGTGGCTTGGGGTCAGATTGTGACAAGTGGGGCTGAGAGGTTATGACTGAAAGGAATCCATAGATGTTGTGGGACACTGGCCACATAGGATTGCTTTCATTTTAGATGTTTATGGCACCGGTGTGGAAGACTGAGGGGAGGAGAGAGAGATGAGAGGTGGAGAGACCACGTAGGTGGTCACCTGGGAGATTCTGCTGAGAGATGGTCTGAACCCGAACTAGGGCAGAAGGAATATGCACAGAAGGGTAATGTGAGCTCTTGACCTCCCCAGAGAGGGGGGCGGGGAGGTTGGCTGTATCTTTTCTTTGCCCTCTGCACACAATAAAAAAAAAATGCCTTTGCCACAGCAGGCTCCAGGCTGTAGGGAATTGAGGCGGAGAGAGCGCTCTGAAATCCCCAAAGTCTCCGATATGAGGGTGGCCAAGTGGGAATTGATGGCCTGAGCTGGAAATTTCCTTCAGAGCTGAAGAGCAAGGGTCAACCGAGCCGAGCTCCGGGCCCCCATGTAGCCAGAGACCCCCTACCTGCTCTCCCTGCCTCTTGTTTATTTCTTAATTCTCCCTGGTCTTGTTCCACGAGGTTAGCCCACAGAAACAGCTTCTCTCCCCCCTTACACCCCCTTCTTTTTCTCTTAAAGGAAGAAAATTGTTTTAATACTGTTTGCAACTCAGGCAGAAAAAATACTTCCCAGCAGGTGTTTGTGAGTGCTAAGCAGGTTTTGCTGCTGTCCTCACCACACGTCACTTTAACGGCCACACTGGCAACTTGCTTAGTCCACGAATTCCCCTCTCCCTTGCCACCCGCATTAAACTGAGGGGAAAATAAAGATCATTAAGGGCCCCTTCCTTTGATTATAATGTTTTGTAAAGGGCACGATGCAATCTGAAGAAAAAACAATAGGTTGAAGCTTTGGTATAACTAATACGCAAATCTGTACCTCCCTTCTCGGAAGTTCATGTCCAGGCGTCTCAGGTCAACCTGAAGCCTGGGAGGATGCCGAAGGGTGGGGATCACTAAGACCCTCTCTGACTGGAAGTTGTGAAGACTGCTAGCGAAATGGCTGGGATTTGAAGGGGTCCCTTCAGTTATTACTGAGGTAAACCCCTCTTAAAAATTTTTTTTCAATGTTTATTTATTTTTGAGACACAGAGAAACAGAGCATGAACGGGGGAGGGTCAGAGAGAGGGAGACACAGAATTTGAATCAGGCTCCAGGCTCAGAGCTGTCAGCACAGAGCCTGATGCGGGGCACGAACTCACAAGTCACGAGATCATGACCCGAGCCGAAGTCGTAGGCTTAACCGACCAAGCCACCCAGACGCCCGGTAAACCCCTCTTAGTATCTGTCCCATTAACACCTGCACAGACTTTAGCAAATTCAGGTGTGTTTGTGACATTGTTTACGAACTGAACAGGACTGAAGTTCTTTGGGTTTGCAGAGGTGGAGACTTCTAGAAGCCTAGCTCAGGAATGGAGACACGTGGCCATGGAGGAAAGGGCTTTCACAGGAAGGCAGTCAAAGAAACCATGGTTACAGTCTGGCTTCTTGGAGACAGGAACCAGGTTAAAGACAGTCGTGGAGCCCTTGGCAGCAGGTGTGAATGGGTGTGCGTTCTGGTGGTGTCCCACAAACTCTGCTCTTTTCTGCATCTCTGCTGCTTTGAGTGTATCTCCTGCTTTCACTATTTATGTTCCAAACCTGCTACAGTTTTTCTCTGTTCTCTTCATGATTTTGGCTGCTGTATTCTTTTTTCTCCTAATGGTTTTTATCATTCTCCCTGTGTTGCCTCTTGCGAATTCCTGACACTGGCCAGAAGGTTTCATTCTCCTGAGAATTCAGGGCCATCAACCAGTTCATGGATCGGCTGTCTTGGGACACTGGTGTCACCATGGTCCAGCCAGAGTCCTTGGAAGATGGGGATGGTGGTAGTAACACAGTGTGTGGCTGCTTCATCATTAAGGACTATGCACAGGATGGTTTCCTTTAGCTGCGCTCATGGGCACGAATAACACCATGACCAACAGGGAAAGCCTCATCTTGTGATGGTTAATTTTGTGTGTCAACTTGACTGAGCCCAGGTAGCTGGCAAGACAACAGTTGTGGGTGCGTCTGTGAGGGGGTCTCTCCTCTAGTTAACTGTTTGGATGAGACTGAGTAAAGTGGATACTTTCACCCTTGTGGGTGGGCGGCACCCCATCCATTGAGGCCCTGAACAGAACACAAAGGAGTAGAAAGGCAAACTGTGTCTCTCACTTGAGTTGAGATCTCCATCTTCAGCCCTCAGACATCAGTGCTCGTGGTTCTCAGGCTTTGGTAGTTAGGTTAGTACTCACACCATTGGCCTGTTGTTCTCAGGCCTTCCGAATTGTATTGGATTACATCACTGGTCTTCTTGGGTTTCCAGCTTGCAGACAGCAAATCAAGATACTTCTCAGCCGCTATAACTGAATGAGCCAATTCCTATAATTCCTCAGAGCCAGTTCTTCAGTTCCCTCAGAGAGACGTATCTGTCTCCATCTGTGTATCCCACTGGGTCTGTTTCTCTAGAGAACTTGACTATACTCCCTTAGGGGTTAATTAGAAAACACATAATGGCAAAGTCTAAGTGGTATGCACTGTTGATACTCAAGTAGTTTATAGGATATTTTGCTGTGGTTGTGAGGAGCTTTGAGATTCATGGCACAGGGGCTATCATTCCTTCTGTAGAGACCTGGACTCTGGATGAGGGAAGTTAATGGCTTGCCCAAAGTCCTACAAGTAGGTCTTGAATGTGAAGTCATCTCTGCAGTATGCCAACAGTATCTTCAACATGATATGGGAAGATCCTACCCTTAGCTAAGCTAAGACGATGTATGGACCTTCCCAGGAAAAGTTAGAAACTGACCACAGCCTCCCGTGGGGTCCTAGCTCTGCTGCTCTGTTCCCATTTGAAATCTGCTGTGAGTTCAGAGACATCTTTGCATTTAATAGATGTTTTCTCTCCCATATGAAATACACTAATAATTGCTCCTTGGAAGAAAGAGTTGGATGTTCTCAAACATTCTGAATGCTTTGTGTATAAAATGTCTCTGATCCATTGTTCCTAGGGCTTCTCAGATAAAAGGAATTCTTGAAAGGTCCGAGAGCTCTGCTTGTAGCCAACAAGATGTCAGCCTGTCCAGTGGATGTGATTGTTAGACTTGGAGCTGACTTCATCTGAGTCTGGGCCCCTGGGCTGGGTGACTCTTAGCTGGCCAGTGCAGTAGAATGTCTAACCTTCCCTAGTGGTGGGAGACCTTCTGTATATATAAACCTCAGTGATCACCTTGACACCCAGGCCACCTAGAAATTGCAGGGGCCCTTGTTGGCAGAATTGTACCTGGAGATGTTAGCAGAATTTTCAGTGTTCAGAGTGAAAGCTGTTAGGATGCTGTATCTTTGTTTAAAAATCACTGAAAGGAGAGGTGCCTGGGTGGCTCAGTCGGTTGAGAATCTGACCTCAGCTCAGGTCATGATCTTGGAGTGGTCCGTGAGTTCGAGCCTGCATCGGGCTCTGTGCTGACAGCTTGAAGCCTGGAACCTCTTTCAGATTCGGTGTCTTCCTCCTCTCTCTTTCTCTTTGCCTCTACCCCACTCATGCTCTCTCAAAAATGAATAAACATTTAAAAATAATAAAATAAGAATCACTGAAAGGATTCATTCTGCAAATAATGGTTCATTGGATGCTGTACTTGAGAGCAAGTTTCTAGGATCATAGGTCCCAGGATGTGGCCTAGAGAATCAGAAGGGCTCTCGATATTTAAGAAGATGCAGACATCTGGTACCCACCCCAGACTATAGTATGGGATGCTCTGGGGATGGGATCCCAAATGTATGCCTTTCATCAGATTCCTGTATGATGTGGTGTACATCGAGGTTTGAGTGCCATGGTCCTAATAGGGCCAAGATATTAAGAAACTGACAGATCAGTCAAATAGCACCATTATACTGAAAGTGATTAACTCCAGCTTGATAACAGTGTTTAATACCTTCAAAGGGGAGAAAAGTGAAGTCAGAAAAAGGAAAAGACCTTAATAAGGATTAAAAACAGAAAGGTTATAGGAAGCAAGATTTTGTCTCAGCATGTAAGAAATTCTTAATAACTAGAGTTATCCCCAGGTAGGATACTTTGGAATATAGTGATTTCCCCATCAGTAGAGGGGTTTGAGGAAACCTGTCAGATTCTGCCTGATTTCCTACCTACACCATTTGTCTTCTCTTCAGAGAGAGATACTTTGCTACCAAGGGCAAGCTCCACCCCTCATCAGACCCTGAACCTGACATTCCTAGACCAACAGCTTCAGCCTCACCCAGAAACTTGTTAGGAAGGCAGATTCTCTGGTCATATCCAGTCCTACTGAGTCAGATTGATTTAATTGTTCTCTAGATGGGGCCTAGGCATCAGGATTTCTAAAATCTCTTAGATGATCTCCTAATACTCAGTGAGAGTAGAGAACCACTTTCTTAGGGCAGTCATTCTCAAAATTGGATGTGTATCAGAATATTCCCTGGAGAGCCTGTAAAACACAGGTCTCTGGGCCTTCCTCCAGAGTTTTGGGTTCACTCTGCCTGGGACAGGGCTGATTCCCAGGTGAACATCACAGGGAACTGTGACCTAATTCTCTTGGATGGCTTTTTCCCTGGCCACAGGCAGCATTCTCCTACATATTTGATGATGTTCAGTACCCTGCTGAGTGATTAAAGGAGGCTTGGTACAGAAATTTGGGCTCTCTGCCCATGTGGCTCTTGCCTGTCTATCTCTGTTGCCTTGGTCTCCCCAGACTCTGCTCTGTCTCCACTCGGAGTCCACCGGGCTCTGCCTGGGTCCCCCTCTGTGAGCCCTTGCCTGGAAACAGTCTTAAGAGAGTTAGCTGGGGGAAACCACAGGGTTGGCTTTACTTCTTTTTCTATCTTTCAGGATCACCCTCTGAGGATTGCCTGATGTTCAGGGCCTTCAAAACTGTTGTTTCATGTATCTTTGTTTCAAGCAGGAGGGTAAATCCATTCTGTCTCTCCATCTGGGACAGAAGCAGAACTCTCATTTACTTGAAAAGACTGCTCTTGGCTGTTGGCGGGGAGTGAACTGGAAGCAGGGAAGAAGTGAAAGCTTGGAGCTGAGTTAGGACCAGCCTGTGGTAGTCCAGGCGGAGGGGGTTGGCCGTGACCCTCCCCCCCACCTCAGTAAATGGCAGACTAGGGGGACAGCAGAGGCATTCTGCTTTGGAGGTGTTGTTGATGGGGGGGGGGTGGCACTTGAGTTCTTGTCTCTGCAAGCCTGCCTGTCTCCCCTGTTGTCTACCAATGGATTGAAGTTACGGTCTAGTATCAGATTACAGACATGATGGGGGCAGAAGCGATTCTCCCTGGTTCATATTTAGGGCCTCACACAAAGTAGGAATCCGCGAGCACTTGCTGCGGGTACAAATACTTCCTTACAATCCTCTTCCTTGAATCTGACTGCCTTTCAGCCTCTCAGTCTCTCTTTCTGTTGCTTGATCACAGATTCTCCATCTTAGTAGCCACTTGTGTCTACCTTGCTTAGAACCCAGCAGCACTGACATTGCCTAGGAGTTTGTTAAAAATTCAGAATCTCAGCTCCCACCCTGGACCTACTGAATTAGACTGTGCATCTTAAAGGGGCACTGGCCTAGTTACTATTCTTCCAGAGCCCATAATATTTGGCCTCTGTACCATGCAGCAAGCAATAAAGAGCCTAAAGAGAAAGATGACCCAGGTAATTTTTTTTTTTTACATGTATAAATTTGACCTCGACCATTTCTAATGTCTCCTAATATCAAATTCTACATAGGCTAGAACTCCATCCTAGTTCCTGCTTCTTAGCTGAATATTCTCTGTACCCTCCCTGCCCAGTGAGTGGCTCCAATTTCAGGTCAATATCTTTACAGATGGGTTCATTAGTCTTTCTTCCCGTGTGTCTGTCTCTTTCTCTCAGCTGACATTTTAAGGTTTCTCTTAGGATCTGAGGTCCACAAGGATTCCCCAGGCCCCAGAAATACTAAAAATGGGAATAAATATGGCAACCTGGGAAGAGGAGAGCAAGGGACAATATTCTGTGGCATGCAGAGAAGGTGGACGTCACAACTAATTAGAAGCAACAAGGTTCAAAAAGGAGAGGGCACCAACCTGAAAGGGCTCTGTGCTCAGGGATTTGAGGATAAATGACTTTTTCACAATGGGTAATTAACTCACAGAGTGGGTTTCCAGAGGCAGCGGGGAAAGCTGATCGACAGTGACATAGCCTGGGAATTGCTTTCACAGCTCTTTGCCTGTTTGGCTCAGGAATAGAGAGGGAAGTTGCAATAGAAGTCATCCGGGGGCTACTGCCTGGCAAGTGGCTGAAGGAACTTGAGAATGGGTGACTCTGGGCCAGGAAGTGCCTGCCCTCCAGACGCCTTCAGCGATCTGAAGGGCTCATGTAGGGCACCCTCCTTTAACTCTTCCATCTGTATTCACGTACTGTGGCTAGTAAAAAAAAAAAATATGCTTTCACTCTCACAGTTTTATTTGACACAGTGACTGTGACATACGCAGCCACGGTAATATTCTCCTTGAAGCATTATCCCTCCGCTTTTAGTTTTTTAGTTTAACAGATGAGGCAACTGTGGCTTAGGGAATTAAATGAATTGCCTCGGGGGTCTCAGTAGTGAGTCAGAAGTAGAACCTAGGAATTGTGACGTTTAGTCGTCATCTCTCTCTACTGTGTTGTGTATTTATCTGTTGCTGTATGCAGCAAGGAGTAAAAGTCTTTTTTTTTTTTAATGTTTATGTATGTATGTATGTATGTATGTATGTATTTTTAATATGAAATTTATTGTCAAATTGGTTTCCATGCAACACCCAGTGCTCATCCCAACAGGTGCCCTCCTCAATGCCCATTAAAAATCTTGAGAAATAATTCATTTTTTACTGAGTGGGGTTCTCTGACCAATGCGTTTCTTTCTAACTGGAGCATCCCATATAACGAGCAGGAACGTTCAGGACCCAAATTATAAGGTTGAGTAACATTCTGCTACTGTTGATCAATCATATGCCAGGCTCTGTGTTAAATGTTTTTTTTTTTTAATGTTTGTCATTTGATCCTAACAATGACCTAATGAAGAAGGTGGTATTGTTACCTGCATTTTACAAATAAGTAGACTGAAGCAGGGAGAATTGTTTGCCCAAAGGTATAGACTCCCAAGTCTGAGCCCTTATTCCTTAAACCAGCTCCCGAATAAGACCCAAGGTGTGGTCTTAGGATCTGCTGAGGTTCTCTAAACTGTTAGCCATTCTTGGTGACCTAAAAAGCTTGTCTTAGCATGCAAATCATTAGGCCAGCTGTTTAGGTCAGATAGCATTTTTGGTTTTGGCTTGGGTGCTTTGTCAAAGATTAATTAGTTGGCCATATGTTTCTGGGTCCATTTCCAGGTTCTCCATTCCTGTTCCATTGATCTGAGTGTCTGTTCTTGTGCCAATACCGTACTGTCTTGAGGATTACAGTTTTGTAGTATAGTTTGAAGTCTGGGATTATGATGCTTCCTGCTTTAGTTTTCTTTTACAAGATTGCTTTGGCTATTTGGGGTCTTGTCTGTTTCCATACAAATTTTAGGATTGTTTGCTCTAGCTCTGTGAAGAAGGCTGGTGTTATTTTGATAGGGATTGCATTGAATGTGTAGTTTGCTTTGGGTAGTACAGACATTTTAACGATATATTTTCCTCCAATCCATGAGCATGGATTGTTTTTCCATTTCTTTGTGTCTTCTTCAATTTCTTTCATAAGTTTTCTATAGTTTTAAGTATACAGATCTTTTACCTCTTTGATTAGGTTTATTCCTAGGTATTTTATGACTTTAGGTGCACTTGTGAATGGGATTGATTTCTGTATTTCTCTTTCTGATGCTTTGTTAATGGTGTATAGAAATGCAACAGATTTCTGCATATTGATTTTATATTCTGCGACTTTGCTGAATTCACATACCAGTTCTAGCCCATTCAGTAAATCTCTTCTCGAGTGCCTTTTATGTGCTAACACTGCAACCCCACCTGAATCCGCTGAACTTAACTGCACCATTTTAATTTCTATGTATTAAGATACAATTAATGGAATTATATCTGAGGTTCTGGAGGTCATGATTGAATGAAGGAGCCACATCTCTATTCAGTTTGAATATTTCCACAGTGAATCTGGTGGGTGCCCAGGGCATTTCATGGATTTACTAATTGGAAGATATAGGAGTACAGTTGGGTTATACCAGGTTGAATACCTGGTGGGCCGGTATTACCTCTCTACTGGATTGGCTACTTAACAGGACCTTTGGTGAATGGTGAATGATGATGATTAGTCCACATCCATGGCCCTGTCTGCAAAGTGTCTTTATAGATTCCTCAGGAGTTAGATGGGTTCTCTAAAGTAAAAAGAAACATTTCTACAGAAGATTGTTGATTTTATTGTAGAGTCAATAACTTTCAACCCAGATACGAATGAAGTTAATAAACCAAAGTTACTGCTTGGAAAACCAAGGCAGAGTGTGAACCAGATCACAAGGAGACATTATAATCTGTATTAAATCTGCAGTTTATTCTCTCAAAAAAATTTCTTTTTTGAATCAAACAGTATTGTCCTTCAGATTAAGTATGTGACTCTTGGAATCAGGACTGCCGTCTCTTTTTTGTGGTCTTTGCCCTTTCTGATTTTGGTTTCAAGTCCCATATGTTAAGTACTTCCTAGAAAAATACCTATATCCTGGAGAAAATGGAGGGCTCTATTTAAAGGAAAGGCTAGTCCCCTTACCTTGCAAGTTGTATAAGATCATAACAGTCTGTAAAGTTGCTCAATTGGAAAACAAAGGAACTGAGCCAGTGGAAATCACCGGCTAATTAAATTCACGGAGACATCAATAACACCCCAACTTGATACAGGGTATAAATCAGCAGCGTGACTTGGGTGTTGGGGAGAGTTTTCAGCAATTTTCTTTCTGGCTAAGGAAAGGAAGGTTGTATTGAACACATCCTAACATCCTTTTTCTTGTCTGTCCTCTCAGCGCATGTTACCAGATCCGTGCCATTAAAATAGTTATCTTTATAATTGTTTGTTCCCGTTTTCAGCCAGGCTTCATGAAGGCAAAGGCCACAATATGTCCGGTCGCTGCAGATTCTCTAGCACTGGGCTTTCTGGCTGCTATTCCAGACTGGAACAGCTTTACTCACTGATATTCCTCTTCAGTACACATGAGTGAAAGGACAAGCTAGCTTGGATCAGGATGAGAATAGGGTAGGGCCGGGGGCAGGTTTTGAAGTGTGTGAAAACCTACCTACCTCCTTGCTGGTTTTAAGGGAAAAGCTGAACAAAGCAGACCTCTGCCTCATCCCTTTCACGCCTGACATGGAATTCTCCTCTGTGGCCTTTTTCAGTATTACTTTCCTAGTTCAGTGGCCAGCATTTGGCTCTGAAAGTGGATATGCACTTTTATTCAGAGGATTACCCACACCCTCATTTTGTCCTGCACGTTGCCTTCAAGATTTTTGTCAGTACTTGCTTTTCCATTATCAACTACCTCCACTGTGATGGATGTTTGACCTAGTCTCTTGCAACACGAATTTTCCTGTGCTTTCAGTGGCACCTGACAAAGAAGCAACAGGAAGGTCTCCATTTGCTCTAATGAGGTATTTCCAGCCAGTAGATCACTATCTCTTTTGGGGTGGACGAAGAATAACAGTTTTGTGATGGAAGGAAGGTTTTCCTACTCCATTGACACTGGAAGCTCAGACGTTTGGTGACCATGAGGCTAGAGCTGCTATTGCCTCTAGACCATGAGGCTAGAGTTGCTATGGGTGGGGGGCCTTCTCTCTCTTGTCTCACTCTTGTGATGCCTTCTTTTTCTTCTTACTTGCTGCCAGCACACTTTGTTCTTGGTGGGCTCTAGGACCCTGGCTTGGGCTTTCCCTCGACCCTATTAATTCTTCTTTTCCAATTAGACTGAGACCCTGAACTCTGGTCCCTTCCACAACGGGGCTTAGAGAACACGGTTTTCCATATAGGATGAACTGAGGGCAAGAGCGACCATGGAATCAGAGGTCTAAGCCTTGAGTAGTTGGCAACAGGGGATGCTCCTCTGTGGGTAAGAGGCAGAGATTGTGGGAGATGGACATTTGGCTTCTGAAGGGTACTGATGACCCTCAGTTCCAGGGAATGAGATAAAATAATGGAGATGCAGATGTAGGAAGAACTGGATTTGGGGTAAGAAACCAAAGCAGAGACTGAGGTAAAAGAAGGGTGAGGAGAATCTTCAGGAGCTGAGATTCTGAAATGGGGACATAAGGAATGGTTTTGTCGTGAAGGAACTGAGAAAGAGCTGCAATAATTGGGCCAAGGAAGCTCAGAGTGGGACCAACAGCTGACTGGATGCTTAACTAGGGAATATAGGTCTCATAATGTCCACCATCTCACTGTATGTGAGTGGGCATTCCTGCTCAAGGCCCGCCCTGCTCTCCCCTGAGGTGGGGGGGGGGGAGGGGGGATAAGGGAGAGCAAGCCCAGCAATTTTGATACTGGAATTCTCTTTCTTTTCTGAGGCTTGCTCAGTGACTCTGATGTTTACTCAAACCCTTCTCTGCTCTGACTCACCAGTTTAGGTACCTTGTTGGTATTCCTAACCTCTGGATTCCCAAAATTTTAGCATGTTTCCTGGTAAACAGTAGATTAATAAATTTCTGCTGAGTTGAACTGAAATTTTCTGTGTCACCCATTTCTTTGGGACCTCTGAACTTTGCGCTGTACCTTCTCCGCTTGTTTACTGTTGTTAATTACCCTCCCCCCGTCAAAGAGGATGACCTTCTGGGAGGAGACTGCAGCATTTGCTGGCGTGGTAGCAAGCATATCCAGAGTTCTCTTGATTTGGCCATACTGTTTTTATTACACCACAAATCCTTCTTAACATTATAAATAGGATGACTGAGGTGTAATGCAGCTGTGAGCAACCTTCTTGAAGCATAAATCTGCACATGGCCGTGCCAATCCAGAGCTAGAGTGAGGAGTGGATGGGGTTTGTGTAACAGTATTTCTGGCTGCATGATGTGTTCAAAGGCCATAACATCTTGAGTTGGGACTTTGACAAGTTCTGGGTTTCAACTTTGGCTTATCCACTGTTTTACATGATTTTCCCCCGATGTAGCGAACTTTTTTCATTAATAAAAACAATGTTTAAAAGCAATAGTACTTAACATTTACTGCACACGTTCTAGAATCCAGGCCATATTGTAGGCATTTCACATGCTGTCTCCTTTGATCTTACCAAAAATTCCTATTAAAATCCATTAACTCCATTTGGCAAATGAGGAAATGGGATTTAAGAGCTTAAAGTTGATGCTCTCAACCATTATGCTTGGACTATGAAATTGAGCAATGTGCCAGCTACCATTATATCTTGTGGATAAACATAAGTAGGTTAAAGCATGGATTTTGTGGCACTCATGGGATCACTGGGAAGTCAGACCTCCTATTTATGAACTGATTATAAACATGATGTAAGATATGATGTAATGAAGTTCTAAACTGAATGCAATTAAGTGGCAAAATGAATAGTATAGACCCAGGAGTCCTCAAAATATGGTCCCCTGACCAGCAACATCAGCAGCACCTGGGAACTTGTTAAACATGCACATTCTCAGACCTATGGAAACTCAGAATACCTCAGACTCAGACTGGGGCTCACTGTTGTGTTTCTCAAGCTTTTTGGGTGATTCTGACACCCACTAAGGTGTGGGAACAACTGGTAGACGATAGGAGACTGTGAGTTTCCTAGAGCTGTTGTTAAAAAACTGCAATAAACTGGATAGCTGAAAACCACAAATTTGTTACCTACGGTTTGGCAGACCAGAAGTCTGAAATCAAAGTATTGGTCGAATTAGCTCCTTCTGGAGGTTCTAGGGAGAAACTGGTCTTCAGCTCTCTTGTAGCTTCTGGTGGCTCATGGCAATCCTTGGAGTCCACTGACTTGTAGCTGCATCCCTTCCTCCAATCTGTGTACCTGTTGTCACGTGGTTGCTTCTCTCTGAGTCTTGGTCCCTTCCTCCTAGGACGCCAGTCATTGGGTTTCAGGCCAACTCCGCTCCAATATAACCTCATTTTAACTAATTAAATCTGCATAGATCGTATTTTCAAATGTTGCATTCTGAGCTTCTAGGTAGACAGGAACTTTGGGGGGGAACAATTGGAGTTATTACAGGCAGCTAAGATGAAGACAGGTAAAGTGGAACTCTAGGGAAAAGCTTAAGAAATGTTCTGTGTAGATGAAGCAAGTGAAATAATGGGACTTGTGGCAGTCATTGTAGGAGTGAAGGATAGTGAGCAAGCATAGACTAGTTTGATGAAAGGGGCACCCAATACTGGGCCTGGACTAGGTCGAAAATAAAACACATATGCATGTGGTAACACATTATCATAAAAAACCTAGTAACCTATACCTCTTTTATTCTTTAAGTTAACCAAATGGTTTAAAACTGTTTGCCAGATGAGTTTATAGTAAAAATCACTCATGATGTTCTAATAATTTCCATACTGTTTTTAATAATACAGTTGTTGAGATCTTTAATTTGATCTATCACTAGCGAAATAATGCCCCAGTCTTGAGTCATGATTTGACACGGGGAACTGCATAAATCCTTGCAGTGACTTTCCCATTAATGTGCATGGCGTTAAATCAGCTCAGGTTCTGCTGAACTCAGAGCAATTATATTCAAGATTTCCCAGCTGTTATAATACTGTCTGAAATTTTAAATGCTCAATATCTCTATTATCAAACATGTCACAAAAAGTTTATTGGAACGCTATATTTGATTAGGTCAAACTTTACCCTTCAGAGCAAGAGAGGCAACATAGCCCTGTTGGTTGAGGGCCTGGTTCACATCTTGGCTCTATCTCTTAAATTTAAATAATCTTTCTGTGCCTCAGTTTATTTCCCTGTAAAATGGGGATAATCATTGTGGTGTTTATGGCATTCGAGTAAGTTAATATGCAGTTAGCATCATTCACGCTATGGATGTGGTAGCTATCATTTGTATGAAGAAAATTAACGTTAATGATCATGATAGGTGAGGATTCAGGTTTTTAACAAGTCACCCCATTAAATTGAGGTGAAATTGAACGGGGACAGTGTAAAGGGGGTCTACACCTAGCATGCCACCTGACCTAAGCCACTCCTTTGAATCCTGTAGCCTCCCTTCTGTTGCTGAAGCACTTAGTAGAACCGCCTACACTGATAGAACCCATGGTGCCTGGCCAATATCTGAGCTGAATCTTATTATTACCAGCCTGTCTGCTCTCCCATTTTTCCTTGTTGGACCCAGAATATCTTATAAGTGAAGTCTCTCAGAGGATGCAGTCACCACTGGTAGCTACATGGTGTCAACCTCGGGGAGAGCAAGCCAGTGGTGGATGGTCACAGCTTCAGAACCTAGGTGGATATCTAGCAGGATGTCAGCACCAATGTCAAGGATGCTCTTTCTTCTGCTGAGGTCCTCAACTTCTCTGGCAAAGGCCACACAAGAAGCAGGAGTTTTGGGGGGAGGGTGATTGGCAGGAATACTGATGATCCAGAATTTATGCTGGCAGAGGACTGAAACAGGTCCTACAGGTCTCTTGGTTATGCCAAGCATTCAACTCCTAGGTTGGTGGATTATAGAAGGGCAGGGGGTGTGAAATCTTGAGGAAGGGCTATTTTCCTAGCACAGACGTGTTAAAATATTTTAACAACTGGAGGAAATTTTCCTGAGTCCTGGCTAAATCTCAGCCGTGGGTGTGGAGAAGATGCCACTGTGCCAATAAAGCAAAGCCAGTCTCTAAAGACCTTGAGTTCTAGACTATGGGGTTGGATTTCATCCAGAAGACATCAGGGAGTCATTGTTGGCAGCCCATCTCTGTCTTTGATTCAAGCAAAACAGAGTGCTAAGCCAGGACTTGATGGAGCTAACAGAGATGTAGCTATTTTTTCAAGGAAGGCTTTTGCTTCAAAACGTTCTTGTTTGGTGTTTGCTCTGTTTATCTTTTGGCATTACTCTTCTGGAGGTTAATAGGACTTCTAGAAAAATGAGAATGGATCATAATATTTAATCCTTCACAGATGTAAGCATTTTCTTGATAATGAGTGGGGATTGAACAAGTCATTATAAGAATTCTTCAACAAATGCTTTGCTTTGCAGGTGGCTTTTTTTTTTTTTAAGGAGGCTAGGAAAAAAGTAAGAATGATCCCTCATGTAAATACCTAATGTAAATACCTTTGGAGAGACATAGTCAGTCTTGATGCTACTCATTGCTTCTTGTGTTAAAAATACTGGCTCATCATTTGGATGTCGGATGTTGACCCAAACAGAGAAGCTGCTTAATTGACATCAGCTCCCCTTAGTCACTGGTCTTTAGCTGTGTCCCTTTTATGGTGGCAGACTGCCAAGTTGGACATGGGAAGAATTTTATGAAGACCATAATTCCCAGAAGTCTAAGGCAAGCTTGAAGTCTCTATTGGAAGCTACTTGTACCCTGACCTGTTCCACCAAATAGCTACGCTATGTCGAAAAGTAGAGGTCGTGCGTGTATTCCAGCAATGCAGAGCATAGGTCTCTGAATCAGTTATCCTTAGTTTGAACCTTGCCTTTTATGAGGGGAAACTAAGAGAAAAAGTTAGAATAATCCCTTATCTTAAATAACTTCTCCAGTTTGGGGGGAGACACAGCTAGTCAGTCTTGATGGTAATAACTGTAGTATCTCCTATGGCTTTGGGACCTTCGGTGAGTAATTTTACCACTTTACCTGTCAGTTTCCCATCTGTAAAACGAGGGTAAACATATTTGTCTTACAGAGATACTATGAGGATAAAAAAAAAATGGTGGTTAGCAAAAGTGTTTTTTGTTACGGTGGTGGTGGCTGTTTCGTCAGGGAGTCTCCGAACAGTTAATACCCATTTTACAACTTAGGAAGGCGAGCGTACCTGCGTGCTGTCTCAGAGGCCAGTCAGGTGATAGCACCAGTAGCTTGAACAAGATAGTTTAATAAAAAGAATTCACTGATATAGGAGGTTGGAGTAATAAGGGAGGGGCTGGTAGGAGTAAAGAGGACAGGGATATTAGAAAAAAGAAACAGCCACTGTTCCAGGGCTGAGATGAAGTCTGTGAGAAAGAGACCCTCTCTACTTCAAGGGAGAAACTCGGACGTTGTTGGAGACGACCTGGCTGTGACTCACTGAGTGGCAGAGAAGTCGTTACAGTCCTGTGCTGGCAGAATGTGTTGGCAATGTATTCTCTCTGGCTCCGGGGAAAGCTGTCACAGAGAGGTGTCTCCCTGGAGACGTTCTGATCTAAAATTTCCCAAGTACAACTGACCACTGCGTCCCGAAGGTGGCTAACGGTCAGGAAGCTGCTTGCGCTGCAGGAGCGGAATGCTGGAGCATCTGTGCGGGCCGTAAAAACCAGATGCTGGAGAAGCAGCTTGCACAGCAGGAGCCGGGCAAGGAGAAGCCAGCTAAGCTGCGGAAGCCTGCTCAAGTGAGCACCCTGGAACCAGGGAGAAAAAGCCCTTCCTGCTCAAGTGTCTCGTCAGCTCCCTCCACTGACGAAGTATAACACAATGCCAGTTGGCAAAAGAAAATTATTTAGAACCAACTTAATTTCCACAGTGCAGGTAACAAAGGGTGATTTTTAGAGTTGAGAGGCAACAAATTGGTACATGGTATAAATGGTGAAGAAACAAATTCTTAGTTTTGAGTATCTGTTGTTGTGCTCAGTTTTATGCTCCCTTGGCATGAGGGCTCTTTGTGTAATCTACAGTAGTAACTAATACTCCTCATCCCTTACTAAATACTTTCTTTTCCCTTTTGTGTTTCATGACGCTTATGGTTGTAAGTAATCTCTTTGTAAGGTAATATGTATTGGAGACTATTTGTGTAATCCATCATGAGAATGAACTCCGACAGTAACAAAATTATGTTGAGTGCCACAACTAATAAACTAAGCCAGGAAAAGAGGGTGTGGTTTGTTTGTTTTGCTATTTTATTTAATAGCAAGGACATTTTTTTAGGACCAGCTTTGTTAGAGATACAGACAATAGGGCACTTAGAGTCCACATGTATTTTTGTAATCTGATAATAACCTTTTAACTGAATGCATCCTTTTGTATTTTAGTTTTGCTTTGTTTTGAATAAATTAAAGGCACTAAGTACAAAGCAAATGAAATTTATTCTTTGGACAATGTGGAGCCAAAGAGGATTTTGAATGGAACTGTGATGTGATTGAAGACATTCTGCTGGAAGGTCAGCATACCTGCCTTGTAGGTCTTAATAAGTAAGTGATGGGTACTTGGACTGTTGTTGATGTGGTTCTCCTGTATGTCTGAGTGATGAGTGGCCACTCTCTGAGTGAAGTCCCAGGGAGCCCCGGCAGAAATAATTGGAAGCAAAATCAGCCTAGTTTATTTTTATTTTGCTCAAGTGTTTATATTTAGCAGCATCAACTAAATGCAAATAGGTGGAGGGGAAGCTCTGGTGGATTCCTTGGTCCAGACCCTGCCTTAAGCTTCCACAGGTCATCAAACTTGTCTACTGGCTCAGGAGTAAAGGTAGCAAGAAAGGGCATGATAAATACCTGGAAATGACAGGGGAGATAGACAAATGCCACATACGGTCAATGAGCAGCTGTAAACATCTTTTATCCTCTCCTCTCTCAAGTAACTTTTACAATGCTTCCAAATGAGGTGTTTGAAAAGAGAAACATCAGGGTGTGTTTATTTTCTAGAAGTCTTTATTGAATGCCTCGTGTGTATGAGATACTGTGTAAGGTGCACAAGTGCGGATGCCTTAGCTCCTGGGTTAGTTGGGGGGTCTTTCATGAGTTCCAGGAGACACAGAATCTGACTCCCTGTATGTGAAAGGTGTCATTATAGGTGCAATTGGTATCTGATCCCACCACTGCATACAAACACCTTATCCATGGTCATCTGTGATTTCTTTGTGCTTAAATCCAAAGGATGATTGCTTGCCCTTGTTTTACTTGACTTCTCAGAAGTCTCTCCTTGAAATTCTTTCTTTCCTTGGCTTGCATGGCATCACCCTCCCTCAGCATCTACATCTGGGCCTTTCACTTTCCTGTTGTTCTGAAACTTTCTCCTGGGTACCTTCTATTTTTATTCATCATTGCCCTCATCCGTCTCCATGACCTAAACTTTATCTAGGTTGATTTAATCATCTCTAGTGCCTTGCTGACCATTTACCGGTACATGATGATTCCCAAATTGAAAACTTAAGCTCATGTTATTCTCTTGAATGCCAGACCAGTTGGTCTACTTGTTGGAGAGTAAGACCTCATGCTCTGAAAATCTCATAGGCGTTTCATATTCTATTCGTTCCAAACTACTTCTATTCCAGCTTTCCTCATCCCTGTAAATGGTCCTCCTATCCAAATAGTTGTTTAAGCCAGAAACCTGAGTGTCACCCTTGACTCTCATCCCCCACCTTGACCTGGTCAGTGGCCAATCATGTTGATTGTACCTCCTTAATAGCTTTCAAATCAGTCTACTTTCTATCCTCATGGAACTCTATTAGTGGGCACTACCTGCATCTTTTGTCTACTTATCTGCAACAACTTGATTTCTTAATTCACAATCTTTGCATGAAGGCCTCACCATATGCAAATAGGATTGTGAGCACCTCTGCAATTTTCCTGACTGCTCTCAGATTCAAGTTCTAGCTCATACAGATGGCCCACACACCTCTTGATGAGCTAGTGTGTTTCCTTTTCTCGCCTTTTGTCACTACTCCAGCACCTCTTTGAATTCTTTTCTCCAGCTATATTGAACCATATGCATTTCTTGGATACATCATTTTCTGTGCTGAAAACTGGCCCTTTGCTTCTCCATATCGTCATTTGGATAATTCTCACTTCTCCTAAAGGATTTAACTTAGATGTATGTGTATCATTTCCTCCAGGAAATCTTGGACCCATCAAGCCTTGATGGGCTCACATATGTGGATTCCATAACAACGTGTACTTAACCCTGTCCTATTCCTTACTACTTATTTACCACTCTCTTTGTTATTTCTATGATCCTATCCTAGTGCTTAGCATAGTGTGTAGCATATAGATGCCTCTCAGTAATTATCTGCTTGTATATGAATTAGCATTGCTACAAACACCTTGGAGTGTGTGGATGCAATAGTTATAATGAGGCAGGACTTCATGTAGTCAGCAGTGTATCATCTGGCACTGAGGTTGCGGGGAGTTAATGGAATAGCCAGCAATGAGGAGAGAGCATTTGAGGTGGTAGAAATGACTTGAACAATGGTGCAGAGGCAAAGAAGCCTGAGGCAAGATTGGAGCATGCCTGTCTAGAAGGGAGGAATAATATGAGATTCTAGAAAGGCAGGTTTTGGTTGAGGCCTTGAGACCAAGGCCAGGAACCTGTTTAGGTAATAGGGATCTGATGTAAATGGAGTATATTTGTGAAATGGTCAGAGAGGTGCTATAATACAATATTAAGCTGGTAGGCAGTGTTCAGGATGGATTGGAGGGGAGAGAATTTGAAGAGAGAACATAGGTGAGAGGCTGCTATCTTGACTCTCTAGTTGAGATGAGTAGGAGGTAGGTAGGGTTGAGGCAAAGGGAAGAGATAAGTGGGGACAGATGTGAGATAAAGAAGCTCATAGTAGAAACCCTATGTTTGAAGAGTGTAAGAAGGGCCTTGTGCTCAGAATAAAGTGGTAAAGTTGTGCTAAAGGCTTGAAATAAATGTTAAAGCTTTAGAGCAGTTGAATTTGGAACTATAACTTGGAGTCAAGATAAAGATGTCCATGTGGTCTGGTGACTAGGGAGATCCATGCATTGCTAAGAACAGTGAGGACCCAGCTGAGAAGCCCAGCATGTACCAGTAGTAGATCCAGCCAGGAAGATTTTCTCTCTCCTGCAGTGTTCTTCTCCAAGAGTATGAGAATCAGTAGGATTAAAAGGAAAGGGAGCAGGTCCTTTATTCATGAGACCTGGATGTTTATATAATCTGTAAGGAATGAGACTTTTCAGATCGACTCAAGTAAAATATTTTTATATTTGGATGACTATGAAAACTGACATTTCATCATTTTCTCTTGGGACTAGCAGGGTACCCATGGAGTAATAGACATAATGGGTTTGTGACGATAAACAGTAGAGCTGCTGTTGGAATTGAGGGCAGCGTGGGGTTTGTGTCTCAAACCTGGACCAAATCTCTTAGCATACTGTCAAATATGGCAGCAATGGGAACTATCTAACCCACATTTTCCAGATGAGATCTAGATTCTATATTTGGAATTCGTTTTGTAGCAGATGGTTTCATCCAATGTAACCAACCAGCAGTGACCTTTACTTATCCAGAGGATTCTGCCAGCTTCAGGCAGGTGAGCAATGGTAGAAAAGTGGGTATGACCACCTTGCTCGAGAGGCCTGTGGTTGGTGTCTTTCTCAGCTTTATCTATGCCCAGAACTACCAGATTATCTATCCCTGAGGGCTCAGTGTGGTGCAATTCTGCCCTTTTTGCACTTGCTTTCCTAGACATTGTTTTGGTCTTGAGAACTATCTCCTGTTTGGGGGTGAGAAGAAAGACTACCAACTGAAAGGGTCTATTTCCCTCTTAACCTAAAGAGCTGAAAACCTTCTAAATCATTCTACATTTGCCTTACATGCCATCTCATCCAACGGGACAAGTGGCTGCCAATTGGTATCTTTAAATGGAAGAAGACTTGAACATTCTGCCATTGAACCCCCTATTTCAGCATCCTATTGTGGCTTAGGTTGAATCTTGGTTCTAATAATTGTGTAATTAATAGCTTCTTGGGATCACAAATGTTGACTGCGATCCCTCAATAACGGTAACACCTTCCTTAGGACTGGACTAGTTTATAAAATCTTTGTGAAAGTTAATTGTTCTGATTTGCCTGCTGATACCAAAGGTCTAAGATGTTAGATCTCTAGCTCATCTCAAAGGAATAAGTACTGACTTTTAGATGATTTATGTCATCCTCCACAAGGCAATGACTTCCAGTCCCAGGTGATTCAGTCTCTTCCCTTCATATCAACACACATCCTACTGTGAGATGAGGGGCAATATTAGGATATACAAGAAAAAAATTCTATAAGTGTAACCTTTTCCCCTAATTCAGAGGCTTTTGTCCTCAGGGTGCCTATCTAGTGGGTACTCTTTTACTTGTGGGTTCCTGACATCTTAAATGATGTAGCCCAACTATTATTGTTAGAAAAGTGATTAGAGCTGGCTCCAGAATGGACTGGACAAAGAGTCTGAAGTGTCATCAGGACTGACAGATTTTTTAATTTCTATTTTCTTCTCCAGCATTGTTTCTGTGTTCATTCTGTTTTTTAAAATATAAGGCTTTCCTTCATGTGGTAAAAGGAAGTTCACACTTTAATAAAACAAGGTTAGTTACCTTTGAGGAAAGAGAGAAGACCTGGTTCCCATTCTTGGTCCCACCCTCTCCCCTTTGGTATGTAAACATATGAGGGAAGGACGCTCATTGGCCTACCTAAGTCACATGACTGTTGCTTGGACCAATCAAGGGTCACGTGCCTTGCCCCTCTGGTCACAGAGATAGGTATTTTGTAAGACAGGAGTAAGGGGAATCATAATGGGAAGACACATAGCAGCCTTTACTTGGTGGAAAGCATAGCAATAGAAAGGAACCTCCTTGCTTTGTTGTTAAAGATTTTACTGCTTCCTTACAGATTCATTTTTCTCCCAAAGAATATGTAAAATATACTGCATTCTGTCTAATTAAATGACTAGGGAAAGATAACAGTTTCAAAAGTGGAAATGCTGTCTACCTTTCTTTCCCAGTCATCTACTCTGATTTTTAAACAAAACTGACTAACTTCTTATGGGAAGACAGAGAAATGATTTTCTTCACATTATATCTGAGTGTCATATACTTTTTTTCTTAAGGGAATACTGCAGTGAAACATGTCTTGTCTTCAGGGCACAGGAATCACCCTAGGTGTCTCAATGGGAAGTTGCAGGATTGTAATCTTGCAGCCATGAATAGGAAGATGGCATTATCTGCTTTGAAACTGCTTTCAGGTTCACTTTTGAGGAGGGTAAGTCCACACTGACTTCTCTCTGTTGGTTATGTGGACCAGAGATGGTGAAGTGGTTTAGGCAGATGATACATGAGTCGTGTGACAATATGACAGTACCCAAGCCAATGGAGGCACATGCTAGACTTGAAAACTGCAGGATTTGAAGGCATTGTTCCATTCACATCTCGACCGTTGTTTATTATCGAGTGCTACCTTGTCATCCTGCACTTCGAAGAAACAGAGGTTTAAAAATTACAATGTTTGTAATGCAATTTAAGATACCTGGATGAATATTGCAGTAAGACCTACTACAACTAGCACAAAATCTTTGAAATGACTTGATTACCATTGTTTGTGTGTTACAGCAAACATCACTGAGTTAATGATAAAGATGACAATAGTTAATAATGATGATTTTGGTAGTTGCTATAGAAATTATCATTACTTTTACTCTCCTCCACCTTTCGAAGATACAGGCACCTTAAGGGGTATGATCCCTCTGAAGCCATGAGAATAAGCCTTTTGGACCTCTAGCTTCAGAGAACCCAATTGCTTAATTGTCCCAGCTGCTATGCTTTGAAATCTATCAATGTCTTCTTGCCTATAACCTGCTCCACATGGGCTGCTCCCAGCCTGTGACTGAGAGCAGCAGGGGCACTAAAGAGGCCCGTTCCTGGGAGACCCTGAGTCCCCTGATGGCCTTGGTGAACTTTACTTACAACTGCATTACGGTTTAAGACTCTTTTTGTTCTTTTTTTGTTCTTCATTTGGGGTCATACCTGTGTTTATAGTCCGATGGCTTTCCTAGGTCCGTCTCCATTTTGTCTCAGAGGTTCCCCTTTGTTTCCCTTAAATTCATGTTTTACAAATTGTGGTGAAATAAAACAAAAAAGTTGCCATTTAAACATTTTTAAGTGTCTAATTCTGTGGCACCAGTTAAATTTATAATTTGTTTAACCATCACTACTATTTATAATTTTTTCATCACTCCAAACAAACTCTATACACTTGTTATATTCTCCATCTGAATACATTTTTTACACATTTCTGTCTTGGCATCTACCTCTCAGAGGACCTTGATTAAAAATCCCATTTAATCTTCATAACAGTTGCTCATCGAAGAGACTTTCCTTTATTCCAGATGAGAGAACTGTGGCTCAGAGGTGTTAACTAACTTGAGCCAAATCCTATAACCAGTAAATGTTTGAGTCAGAATTCAACTCAGAAGTGTGTAACTCCAAAGTTTATGCATTTAAACACTACATTTTGATGATAATTGGTGCTGACATGAGCCATAGAAAACCAACGGTGATCACTCAAACCAAAGGGCCATAGTAGGGAGGAGGCAAATGGGGACAGCCAGGAATATGTCCCCATGACCTGAGAGGTTCTGTCCAGACTTAAGCCTCCAGAAACAATGATTCTCCTAACTCCACTTTGTACCAGCTTATGCTGTGCCTTACTTATAGCTGTGGCTTACATTCTAGTGGCAGGACTCTTTCATTTACGTTACTTCTTCTGGTCTATACGAGAACCATAAGATATATACCATGACTTTCCCCATTTTATAGATCAAGAAATGGGTAAAGTGAACAATATCTGTTGATAGGGAAAAATGATTTATTGGTGTTTCTTGGAGTGGGAAGGCAAGGAGAACTAGGGATATTTAATGAATTTTTCTCCTGTTTTTACCACTATAAATCACTATAAACTATCACTGTTGTGATGGTTTAAGCAATCTATGGCTTAAAAAAACCCCAAAGTGCATAATGGCTCATATTGAAAAGCGATCTCCCATTCCACCCTTAGTCTTGGTCTTCAGAGGTGACTTTGTCCCACTTCTTGAAGGCATTCAAAGTGTTATCAATACTGCCCTTTTTTTCTTTTACATTGTTTTAAGTGATTAAACCAATAAAATCATAGCTTACTCCTTGGTCTGACTCAGCGACCTCTGTAAAGAACTCTTTTCTTGCAGGGTCACAAATACTGTTGGTTCTCATTGTGACAACTCTGTTCTATAAAGTTGCCATGAACAATGGATTAGTGAAAACTGAGTTATTGTTTCTAGGGGAAATATGGGGTCAGGTTCCTGAGAGCTTATAGTCACAACATTTCATCAACACATCAATACATAACCTTGTTCTATGCGTGGTCTTATTTAGTGATGCCTAACTTAACAAAATAGTTGATTCCTTAACATTAAACTCATGCACAACAGCACTGTAACTCATGCCTCAGTGAAACTTAACACACATTTTCTCCGTAAGGCACATTGTCTTCATGTGCTTAGGAATGCTAAATAGTACTTCGGCACCAGACTTGGAAGCTATTTCAAAGAGTGAAATCACTAACAAAAAGCACAAAAATGCAAAAAATGTGGTACTAAATAGAATGTGAAAAGGACACTTGTCTCCAGTATGAAAGCTGAATCAAGGAAGCAGAGCATCTCCTTGTATGACCGCATGTCAGACCTGTATCCTGGGCAACTCAATTTTTTTTTTCCACCCTGAGCACGCCTGTGAATAACTGAAAAAGTACCGTGGGCTTGGTTTTTGGGTTCCTCAACATTTAATCAATAGGCAAAATCACAAATAAGGAATCCACAAACAATGAGAATAGACTGTACATTGTGAAAGGGCAGTGGCTGAGGAGAGCTCCCTTCTCTCCGAGTTGTTCAAAATCTTAGAACATCAACCAAAGTCAATCATTCATTGCCTAATCCATTAACCCAGTGCTTATTGGTGTTAAAATAGAAATGATTGAATAGGGGATTTGGACGGTAGGCTAACTTGTGAATTCACCGGTGTGGCCCAGCCTCTCACTTTTATACATGAGCTGATAGAATATTACGTCCTGGATGTCACATAGCAAATTATTGGCGGTCTGGGAAGCCGCAGGCTTCTTACGTATGAATACTGTGTGTCCCTACAGCTTAGTGCTTCTTAAAGTAGCCGCTGAACTCAGAGGTACCCGCTTGAGGCTTCCGGTAATTGGCTTATGTTTGTGGTAATTCAATTCCAAAAGTCAGTGAGGCCCTCCTTGGTGACTATGAGCGGCTTGTGGGCAGAGGCTGTGTCTTTTTCATCTTATCCCCAGCATCTAGGATAGTGAAACATTCTCCATACATATTAGGTGAGTGAATAGCCTTGAGAAGTCAGGAGTCAAATTTAGATAACTCTACAATTTCTCTTGCTGAAAATGAAACCCCATAGCAGTACGTGGTTCCGTGAAAGATGCAGGGCGTTTTTAGGCTACGGTTAGTCCAGTGGTTAAAGTCACAGGATCTGGACTCAAGCCTGGTGGTGTGACATTGAGCAAGACCCTTAACATTTTGGTGCCTCAGTTTTCCTCATCTGTAATATGGGGATAACAGTAGGTGCTACCGCATGAATTGATTTTAAGGCTTAAATACGATAGAGTTTATACTAATGCCTCAATGTATTAAGTGCTCAGTAGATACCACTTACTGATTTTCTTATTTCATTGGATTGACATATACAGGAACCATTAAATCACAGGAGAGCCCACCATGAAACTCAGGGCCTAAAGAATAACTCAGAGAAGAAAGAGAGTATATAGATTGAGACCTGGGAAAAGCTTCTTTGGGGAGGAAGCTCTTGACATGATTTTGAGGGATAGTGGAGATATTCCTGGGGTAGAAGAGGAGACTGAGGGATGCTGATGGCATGAGAAGACTGCACCCGTCATGTTTGGGAGATGCAGAGGAGGATGGCTGGCCCATTATGCAGGACCATGAGGGAAGCATGTGGCAAGAATGGGAAGAGATGTGTTGAGACGTAAAACCCATTCATTGGGTGGAGACATGACACCTGCTCCTGGAGCAAATGAGAAGCGATTGAGCTGCTTTAAACACCACTAGGGGGGCGCCTGGGTGGTGCAGTCGGTTAAGCGTCCGACTTCAGCCAGGTCACGATCTCGCGGTCCGTGAGTTCGAGCCCCGCATCGGGCTCTGGGCTGATGGCTCAGAGCCTGGAGCCTGTTTCCGATTCTGTGTCTCCCTCTCTCTCTGCCCCTCCCCCGTTCATGCTCTGTCTCTCTCTGTCCCAAAAATAAATAAACGTTGAAAAAAAAATTAAAAAAAAAAAATAAACACCACTAGGAAAATTCACAAGTAATTCCTTTGACCTAAAAGTGTGATTTTTATCTCTTCATAACTGGAAGACCGTTCTCTCTTCTTAAAATGCCCTTGTTTTTGAAGTTACTCTCTGAGTGAGGAGTGACTGGCATATTTCAAAGGGATGATTCCGCTGTCTTCAGGATTTCTTTTTTCTTGTCTTTTCTTTTCTCCTTTCTTTTCTCCTTTCTTTCTTTCTTTCTTTCTTTCTTTCTTTCTTTCTTTCTTTCTTTCTTTCTTTCTTTCTTTCTTTTTTTTTTTT
>NW_024412377.1:47047128-47074443 GCF_014898765.1 Herpailurus yagouaroundi
GAAATAGTTAGGCTTATCATGTGAATCATGTATTCAAGGCCAACCAGATGCTATTTGCTACAAAGACGCTCTGACACTCAAGGCTGCTTTTGAACTGTGGGCATATTCCTGCTTCCGCTGAGTTCGTCAATAGATTCAACTTCTAGTTCCTGGGATTCACAGACATATCACTCAAAGCATTGGATATGCCATCATCAGCCCCCTTTATAGGAATTCTCCTTCAGTCTGGGCTCTGTGCAGTACACAGGGGGGTGGTATCATTGAAATGGGGGAATCTATCAGTGTTGCTGGAATGTACTTCTCCTATTCCTTTGTGTGTTTTATGTATGGATCATTTTCATTGTGGCTCATGCTACCCATCAAGTCTCCGAGAGCGTTCTCTGTCACTGCAAAAGGCCAGTATGCACATAGATTTTTTTTTTTTTTTAAGAGGTTGGTTTGTTTCAGGTCAGTGAGAGAGAGTACAGGTCTAAGGAGTGAATGCCTCCGATACGTCACTTATATCCATTTCTCCTGGGACTGTGGAATTGTAAGCCTTAAAGGGAAGTGAAGAGACCCTTCAGGTTTTCTCTCTGCCTCTGCTAGGATTAGCTAGAGGGAACCCATAAAAGGAAACCACGAAACAATGCTGGGTGCGATGTCTGCTCAGCACTGCACCAGGCTCTGCGCAGTGCTGAAGACGTGGAGGGGAGCCCAAGACGTGACTCACTAGCTGAGCCCTTGCTTGTAGACCAGTGGCGGAAAACCGTAAACCATCCAAATAAAGCAGTGGATGTAACTGCTGTAATAAAGGGAGTATAGTGGAGGTGGCCACCAATCCCCATTCTGTCCACGTATTAAATTTTGTGGGGCTTTTTTTTTTTGCTCTCACCGTGTCACAAAAACATTTTTCACTTACCTCAACCCCCTTTCCGTGGCACATTTTTCTTTACAATGATTATAGCATATTTTCATATTAAGAAATTTATTAATTTGTTAACGAATTTACCTGAGGTTTTCTTTTTTCCACTTTCCCCACCCAACTTCATTGAGTATTTGGCAAGTAAAAATTGTACATGTTTACAGTGCCTAATGTGATGTTTTGATATACATAGACATTGTAAGAACATTTTGAAATGTAACTGAGCACACCTCCATTTGTCATAGTCTAACAGTCATGAGCTGGAACACAGATGTTTTCTTCATTTGGTTAGTTTAGCATTGAAGTATGAGGTTTAGGTCGTTCTAGAATTTTCCTCACTAATAATTCTGTGAAGTTGGACAGAATTTTATCTTCTGCCACCCCAGGTCACTTTTCTTCATGATGGCTCAATACAGGTGACTTGACAAATGTGATGCCTGTGTGTATAAGGGAAAGCAAAGCATAGACTGATGAGTTTCTAGCCCCGTGCTCTGCGTGCAGGGTCAGGGCGAGGGTTGATGACGGTTTGTGGAGACTCTCCTCCTTCTCACAGGAGAGACTGATCATAAGGAACCAAGCTTGGCAATCAGAACAACCTGGTCTGGAATTTCTCCTCTGATTCCTACCAGCTCTCTTAAAGCATGTGGGCCATTGCTTGATTTGTCTAAGACTCCATTTTCTCATCTGTAAAGTAGAACAATTCCTCCTTTGTACATTTACTTCAAGGAGTCAGTATCAAAAGTAACCAAAGCATTTAATAAGATGACAGGGCACAGTCAATACTCAAAAGTAGTTCTTAGTCTTGATAGCAAATAGAAGTTTCCTGATTCCCAGTTGACTGTCTTGTCCTCCAGACCCAGGTACCTGTCCTTCTTTTTGCTTGATCATTGCTTTGACATGAAGGCTGCTTTTATGACTGCAGGAAAGGGGGACAGAAGAACTTTGGGTTGGCATTTTGCAACAGGTCTTTATAAGAAAGCTCTGGAGTTCAGCAGATGTACCTTTACTGTGGTGTGACACCGGCCAAGTCACAACATCTATGGTATATTTGGTAGCGATATAGTGCTTATCTCACAGGGTTTCGTAAAGATTAAATAAGATCGTAAAGTGAGGGGCACCTGGCAAGATGAATTCCATGTGCTTGCGGAAAGGTACTTGTGGTTAGTATTTCTACCAATATTCTAATTTCTTATCCTCTGTTTACCTTTCCATGATTGCTAAGAGAAGGCAATCCTAATTTCCTTCCAGGCTTATGTAAAACAGGGAGCAGGCTTTGGGCCAATTCTTATGGCTGGTGATAAGAGGATGCAAACCAGAGTTTTAAATACAGACTCCTAGGGCTGTTCCATCTTGCGTCCTGTCTGTTCCAACCCCGATGCCCTGTTGGTGTCTCCTCTGCCTCTTCTCATCCCCTGGACCTGGTAAGGCCTTCCCTCCTGGGGAGGAACGTTTTGTACAAAAAAACCCCACAACGTCAGATTTTCCTGTCCTGTGGCATTTTCACCCACTGCCAGGTGCTACCTGGCATGTGGCTTTGATTGACAAGATTACTAATCCATTGTAATCATAGTTTCATAATTAGTCCCTGCGAGGCCCGGCTGGCTGCTCTTGCCCAGGTAAACTCCTGCCTGCTGCTGAGTGTTTTCACCAACTGTCACCTCCCCAGGAGGGAGCTGTCGGTCTAGCACCCACAGCTGTTATGAAGAATTGCTTTTGTATTCTTCCCCGTCTTCCCTTTTGGGTGCTTGGCTGCCAGAAATCCTGGCTTGATTAAAAGTTACACTTACTGATTCCAGACTGGAACAGATAGCAGAAATGGTTTTCGTTTTTCCATCTTGCTGATCATATACTGCCCATCCCTCTTTCATGGTTCCTTCCCTTACAGCCTCTCTGCCCACCTCCCCCCACAACCCCTGCAGCAAGGGCGAGGGGAAACTTCAAAGGCATTTTTGAATAAAAGAACACACGGCAAGACATCAATTATTTACCAGGCAAAGCTTTGGCAGGCACAGGGGCCTTTCCCTGTTTGTCTTGTTGAAGACAGCAAGAAGAGTGTTTTTGAAGGTGGTGTTCACAGGGACTACTTTGGCCACTAAGGGTTGGTGAACCCTGGACCCTTCCCCTGCACTCTGTCTCTGCATTGATTCAACAGAGAGTAACAAGGCCGTGTTGGTCATTGAGCCCTTGCCACAGGTCAGACACCATGCTAAGGGCTTTTATTCATCTTGCTTAATCTTTGCAGCACCTTAGGAAGTAAATTCTAGCCATTCTCTCTTTGTTAGAGATAGATGAGGAGCCAAAGTACAGAAAGTTAGGGAACTTGCCCAGGGTCCCTCAGCTGGAAGGCAGCAGATCTAGGACTCAAGCCGGGTGTGCTGTCTCCAGAGCTGGTGGATGTAATCGCTGTGCTCCACTCCGTTGTGTGTGAACTAGAGATACCAGAAACCAGCACCACTAGGGGAGGCAGTGTCTTTGAGGAGAGAAGAATCAGAAACCCACATGGAGGAGACCTTGGTGACAGGGAAGGCTCTGAGTCCTTTTCTGGTGACTGGAGAAGTGGAGACGTGTTTGTTTCCTCTGAGCCTTGGGCAGGGTCAGAGGAAAAAACTGCCTCAGGACCCTCCCAAGGACTCCGGGTTTCTGTCGCCGGGATAAGGTACCATCAAATCTGCCATGTGGGCTTATGTCCCCAGGCTCCTCAGCCTCTGGCTCTCATGAGGTCACCTCTGCAGTGAAAACCAGAGTATCTCTGGCCCCTGCTCTCGTTCACAAAACCTGCTCGACTATTTCTTGGAATCTCCAGGGGTTGATACTGGCACACCACCAGCCGCCCCGGTCCTCATTACTCAGGGGCTGGGAATGAATTTGTAGGTTTCTCTTAGGTTCCTCTGTATTTGCTAACATTTGTGGAGTCCGCGTTGAATGCCAGACACACTCTTAGGAGAGCTTTACGCACGTTATCTCATTTCATTATCCTTCCGCCATTTCGGTAGACAGACGCTGTTAGTCCTGTTTGGCTGGTGAGGAAACTGAGGCTTGGCAAAGGTAAGCAGCTTGGCCAAACAGATAGTATGTTCTGGATCCAGAATGTGAACCTGTCTAGATTCCACTCTGAGCACCATTTTCTTAAGTGTTCCCTGGCTTCATCAAGTGAATAGGCATCTCCCCACTGCTGGAACTATTGACTGTTTAAATCTTACTTTCTCAGTGAAGCCTTCTACTTCCTCTATGCCTGAAGTTTGCATTATTAATATAACAGTGGCTTCCTAAAGGTTACTAACTTTGCATTCTTGGGCGAACACTCCCAAATGAGGTTTATACGTGTTTGGGCCTCCAGCAAATGTTCACACGCTGACCTTAGCAGGGCTTATCTCTGTCGGGTTAAGCACTCAGAAGGCTGAAAGTAAACTAAGAAAATCACACTGTGGAGAGAGGAAAACTGTTGGTTCCTCACAGTGACCAAGGTCAAAATTTCCCTGGGAAGATCTCTTGACCACATCTTACTGGCTGCCTATGCAAAGCCATGAACAATAGTGAGTTTGCTTTGTCCAAAAAATAAAAGGGCATTGTTGTCTCAGCAGAGACCACTGAGCTATAGCTCAAGGGATCAGAGCTATTGAGAAAACGCGGTAGTTAATATCACCTAAATTTCCTAGCAGGGTGATGAGCTCAGCAGCAACTGTTTAGGAAATCAAGGTGGACAGGTGGCACCCAGTTCTTAGCCTGGGTTTGGTTTTGAATACATCATCTACTTGAGACTGCATTCAGAGCACACATGCATATAGAATGACTTCCTTAGTTTTAAATACCTCATAATTTGACCACGGAAGTAGAGCTGGCCTTCCCAAGCACCTAAAATGCCACATTAACCTGGATTAGGTTGGCATCTATAGGTTTCTTCATCTGTAGTACAAGGGGAGCCGGTTAATGGTAATTATTTGTCTTTTGTTTCTTGTCCCCTTTCGAACCTGCACAATCTGCCCCCATGTATTTATGAGTATAAAGATGTATTTATGGGGACACTTGATGTACAGCAGTCCCGTAGACATCATGGATTTAAATTGGGTCATCATGGGTCCAGGGGTGCCTGGGTGGCTCAGTCAGTTGAGCATCCGACTTCGGCTTAAGTCATGATCTCGCAGTTTGTGAGTTTGAGCCCTGCATCGGGCTCTGGTGCTAACACCTCAGAGCCTGGAGCCTGCCTCAGATTCTGTGTCCTCCTTTCTCTCCACCCCACCCCTGCTTGTGCTCTTTCAAAAATGAATAAACATTAAAAAAAATTTTAAAAAAATTGCTGTGGGTCCACTTAAAAGTGGATTTTTTTATATAGTCTTGTGCTATAAAGATAATTTTCTTTTTTCTTTGTTATAAGAATGTAATATATAATACATATACAAAATAGCTGTTAATTGACTGTATGATCAGTAAGGTTTCTAATCATTAGTAGGCTATTAGTAGTTATGTTTTTTGGGGGTCAGAAGTTACATGCTAATTTTTCAACTGTGCTGTGAGTCGGTTCCTTAATCCCCATGTTGTTCAAAGGTCAACTATACTTTTGAATAATCTCCTCATGTCTTTCACTCTTTTTTTTTTTAAACTCTGAGATATCCATCTTTTGCCATTACTACCAATGACCTTTGTAAGAATGAAGCAAATTCAACAAAAGTTTGTTGTGAATCTATTATGTTTCAGGCAGTGTACAAACACCCAGAGTCCCTTGCCTTATGGACATTCCAGTAAGGAAAGCCATACATTAAACTGACATATCCCTGAAGAAAAGGCTTTCTATTGAGATGCCAAAGGGTACAAATCCTCATCACAGATAAGCAGGACTGTGTTCCCTGCCCAGATATCCTATTCTCTTGCTAAGCTGCATATTGCTGCCTGCTCCTTAACTCAGCTCCATGTGCCTTTAAAAACCACTTTCCCAGCTTCTGCCTGTTCCAGGTTTCTCAGACAGAAATTTAGGTCCAAGCCTGGGGCAGGTGTGGGTAGATGGGGGTCAAGGGCACCAAGATCATAGACACCATATTTTTGTATTTGCCCAAGATTTTCCCTCTGGGTTCCTTCACATATAATTTCTAAGGGTCATTCCAAACTCTTACAGATATGCCTAGAAGTGAAGTCTAAATTATTGTGCTTCCATACATCTGTATATGTATATGTATAAAACATATATGCCTATATATGTGCACAGGTACATATGTGAGCACACATACACATATACACACCCGCACACACCTACATACGTAGCAAATGCTCTCACTCTTAAAGATGCTTTTGAGGAACTTTCTATGAAAAATCCTGAAAGACGAAGGACAATCTCTTGCCAAAGAAGCAAAATGAAGCTCCAGGTCATTAGCTGATCTTCCTTAGCAGTGCTTCGGGGCTCCAGAGGATTAGAGGAGTAAGCTTCTTTGGTACCATGATTCCTGAAGTATTAGTGAGCTGTGGATAGAGACTCCAACATGGAAGTATCATGAATAAAACATACACTTCAAATAGAGGTCGTGAGGTTTCTCATAGAGGCATATCTTCTGTTCTGTCATGAATGCTCTCCCCCCAGAACTCTGTACAGCTGGATCCTTCTAATTAGTTCTTAGTTCACATGTCAACTTTTAAAAGCGAGACTTTCCCTTAGCCCTCAGACTAAAACCATCCACTGAGCGGTCTATATCCTATTTGTATTATTAAAGTTTTTTAAAAGTATTTTATTTATTTATGTATGTATGTATGTATGTATGTATGTATTTATTTATTTATTTAAATGTTTATTTTTTGATTAAATATAATACATTGTCAAACCGGCTTCGATACAACACCCAGTGCTCATCCCAACCCAAGAGATACAGGAGTGCTGACACATAAAAAATTTTTTTTAATGTTTATTTATTTTTGAGGCGAAGAGAGACTGAGTGTGAGTGGAGAGGGGCAGAGAGAGGAGACACAGGACTGGAAGCAGGCTCCAGGCTCTGCAGTGTCAGCGCAGAGCCCGGTGTGGGAATCGTACTCAGGAACCCGTGAGATCGCGATCTGAGCCAAAGTAGGATGCTTAACTGACTGAGCCAGCCAGGCGCCCCATATTTGTATTATTTATAATGACCTTTATTGTCTGAAATTACCCTGTTTTATTCAGTCACTGATTCCTCTCGCATCTGTCTCCCAGGACACCCCTACCCCATCCGTACCACAAGCTAAAAAGAAAATTCCACAGAGTTCTTATCTGGTTTGCTTCTACCACCTCAAACGAACCTAGCACATAGTGAGTGCTTGATAAATATTTGAATGAATGAGTAAATGAATCTCCCCCCACAACATATTTGTCAGGTGACTGAAGAGGGTATTAGGCATATGCAGCGTCTATCATCTTAGACTAGTCTCCTCCCTCCTGGGGCGGAGATAATGGGCTCATTCAGGACCACATCTCCTTTGGTGTCACATTCTGCACTGTGGAACCAGGCCACCAAGTCTGAAATATTAATAACCTGGGGGACTGGCCATTTCTGTCTTGTAGCTGCTTTAGCTGTACTGACTCTCGAGTTAGGAAATGTTTGCCATTTCACTCCTCACCTGCTCCTTTGTGGGGACGGAGCAGTGATGCTGGCAGAAATGCCTTGGGAGTTCTGTGACTGCTTTCCAGGTGATGGTTGAATTCCTTGAGAAAAGAAGCTTATGTGAGGTGGCTGGGAATTTGGGGGGGCCGAGCTGGAGTCGCAGCACCCACCCCGTGGGAGTGACAGGTGAAAGGAGTGGCCAGGGCATCGATGCAGACTGTTAGAACCAGAAATGTATCCTTACAGACCCAAAGGCTGTCATTTCCTAGGGTTTGAAAAACAGCAAGAAATCTTGGTTTCCCCCTTCCTCTTCTCTACCTTTCTTTTTCTTCTCACTAATCAAGTTCATAGTCCAGACGCTCAGCCTTCCTGCCTTACAGAAGATCTGAAGTCGCATTACATGCTAAAACCTGGCACACTGTGCACTGGTGTGAAAATTAGATGAAATCCCTGGGTTTAGGTTAACCTGTCAAGCTGATAGAACAGAAATGATTTTTGAGTGCCTTATAGCATGCATAGTTGTTATATATTCATCACTGCATTGAATTCTTAGAAAAACCGCTGGGAAGCATATAGTGAGTTTTTTTGTGAATCCCCACCTTAAGGAGGAGAACACTCAGATTCAGAGAGAATGACTTTTCCTGTGACAGGCAACTAGAAAGAGTCAGGGTTGGAACTGAAAGCTTGGTAACGAGACTCCATGGCCAGTATTTGTATTAGGCCTTAGCTGCCTTCTAGAACTCAAATTGGAATATACAGATTTAGATGTTGACCCATTAGGAAGAAGTAATTTTTGTAGTTTAATTCTGTAAGGCATTTGAAAGACATAAGCAAATAACAAGAAAAGCAACATTTAGGGAGCTCCCTGAGCACATGTGTGCACATGTGCATGGTGGAGGGAAGCATGGCAGAGGGATTGCTTCTGGGTGGTCATAGAGGGTCAGTTGTGGAGAGACAGTTTCAGATATAGGGGAATATAATAAAAACTTTCTTCGCGTTGTGATCTTCATTAGGCCTCAGGCTTGGATACCTTAGCCGTTTCTTTCCTAAAATGTTTCATCCTGTCTACTGCTAATTTTATAATGGAATTATATATGTGATAACCACCTTTGGAGAAAGAACAGCTCCGCAGTTATAACATTTCTATTAGCTGAAGTACCTCAACTATATAAAACTATTCCATCACCCCAGGGAAAATTCATTGTAGATTATATCCTTGTGGCTAGTGCTTGTGTGTGTGCATGTGTGTGTGTGTGTGCGTGTACGTACATGCATGTATGAAAATATGGAGTGATTATTATGTGTTGGATGCTTTCAGATACAAATACAAGTTAGGTACAGTGCCCACCTTCAAGAAGATTTCAGTCTAGCAGAGGTATTAATATAAGTAGATAAATGATGGTAATGCATGGTTGGGTGAGTTGTTTCAGACAAGATTTGCAGGATCCCCTGGGTGTCAAGAGAGACATTAGCATTATATCTGATGGGGTGGGGAGTTTTTGAAATGGCCCCAGAAGGAAGTATATTTACATAGCCAGAAAAGGAATGGTAGTCTAGGCAGAGACACCGAATTAATAAAGGCAGGGAAGCAGGAAAGCAAACAGACTTAATTTGGAGAACAGAGTATCTTAGTTTGGCTGGAATTTATCCTATTCCTGCAGCAGTGTTTCTTAAGATATTAATTTGAAAACTATTTCAACAAAATATCTTATAGTCCACCTGTCCCATCCACGCTTAATGATGGGAATGGCATTTATCCACATATGGGTGTGTATAGTAGCTTTTCAGTGTTGTATGGCAGCCAAATAGTTTAGTAGAATATTGAATTGCAGTCCTTAAGAACTCTCCAATGGTGTTAATTACAACTTACAACTACAAAATTTTGGTCCCTTATCTACTTAGTGGATTCTAGTAAAAATGTGCAATCATAGATATAAATAGTCATCTGTAGGATTGATCATAATTCTCTCTTGAGAAGAGGATCTGCATTTTTGGATTAGTTCATGATCTGTTGGGGGATCCTTGGAATTCATCAGTAGGCCATTGATCATGCTTTGAGAAACAGTGGCAGAAAGGGATGATGGAAAATTGAAAAATGGAGGCCATGTTATGGAACCTCTTCATGTGAAATGAAGAGTTGTACTTAATTGCCACTGAAGGTATTTGGACAGAGCAGTAGAATTTTTTGAGGTCTAATGTTAAGGGGGAAACAGTGTTTTGGAAGGATCAGAGAAAGGAGAGGTTGGATTGCAGTTAACAGGGTAAGGGAGAGGTCACACCCTGGTGAGAAGAAATGGGACAGGTGATAGTAAACTTGCAGAGACAGAACCAACAGATTTGGCAAGTTGAGTGGATGTTAAACTACAGGAAAGAGGAGCAGAAGGCTTGGCTAGGATGGCTGGGTAATTAGGAAAATAGTGCCATCAACATAAACAGGCAAATTAGGAGGAAAAGCTCTTTGCTACAAAAACAACAAAAATTCTTTTTAAAAATAACTGCTGAAAAAATTGGGATAAAAATATTCCAGAAACTTCCAGGCTATATGTGGTAAATCACATGGAACGAGTTGTAGTTATTCTAATCAAAACACTGTCACAGCATGTTGGTAAACTTTAAGGGTAAGATGTCCTAGAGCCAAATTGACCTTCATTAAGATGGATATGGTTTATATTGGGTACTGAGAGTATCAGAAGTTGGGATAGGTTGGGGAGTACTCCCTTCCTTCTTGACTAGGTTCTATATGGAAGCTTCATGTCCACATACTACTCTCTTGTTAGTGTTTCATTCAGAGAAATCTATAAAAGCTTCTGAAGTTCAAAAGGATCGCCACTAACTTCCCCAAACAGACTTACCTGTACAACAGAGCAGGTAGAACTGCTTGCCAAGTTATGAAAGAGCCAATTGTTAACTGTGTTATATCTTCAGACAACATTGCTCTGTTGCACAACTCCAGGGGCACCACTTGGATAGTTGGGATGTCCCTTGGATTAGTGCAGTATGGCAGCTTGAATTCCTGTTGAACTGCTCTTTTTTGAATGGTAATAATTTGCTATGGACTTCTATGTATTAAAATTTTTTTTAACGTTTATTTCTGAGACAGGGAGAGACAGAGTGTGAGTGGGGGAGGGGCAGAGAGAGAGAGGGAGACACAGAATCAGAAGCAAGCTCCAGGCTCTGGGCTGTCAGCACAGAGCCTGACCTGGGGCTTGAAATCACAGACCGTGAGATCATGACCTGAGCCGAAATCTGACTCTCAATTGACTGAGCCACCCAGGCACCCCTGGACTTCTATGTATTTAAAGCAACACAAGAGTTCTGAGAAGAGCATGCTGTTTGGGCAGAGTTAGTGTTCATGCTTCTGCTCCCCAGTGCTTTATTCCTGTCACTTTTATTATCCTCATTATGTGGTATTGTGATTTCCCTGTTATAGACCCACTTGACTCCTCATTGCAGAAATGAATAGATGATGATGTAGGAGGATGTCCCTTAAAGATCAGGTTTTCTCAAGTGGTAATTGTCTAAAAGCACAAAGCTGTATCCATGTATCTGTGTTAGATGGATAAGTTTTGGGTTAGTAAACCATGGAATATCTGGGGATTTTTTAATTGAGAAAGAGAAACTACTCAGAGGGAAATAAAAAGCACATGATAATTTCATGGGCCTAGTTTGTTGGGGAATGATATCTAAAAGAATCCTCTTTTAACTTTCAAATGCTTTTGAGAAAGTTGAAAAACTCTTACCAGTAACTAATACCACAGTGTAAAGGGATTCAACAATACAGTTTTCTCTGCTAGCCACCTGAGAAAAAGACACTGAAGCGATAGCCAGGGGAGTTGTCAGCAATGAGCAGAAGTGAGGGAGATTGTGCCATCAAAGAAAAGGGGAGCTTGGGAATCTTAGGTGTTGGATGAGCAAAGGTGATGTTGTCTGCTTTCTAATTTGGTAAATGTTCTCCCTGCTGAGCAGGAGGTGCTGAAAACTCCTGTGCCACTGGCCTATCCTAGCCTAATACCACTTCCCTCGTAGAAGCACCTTGAGGCTGCTTTATGGGTAAAGCCATGGAAGTACTGAAAATTTGCCTCTATTAAATAATGAGAAAGGATAGCTGAAGGTGACTGATTTGCTTGTGAGGAGCTCTGGAGAACCAAACCTGCTGATGACTCCTAGTTGAAAGGAGACTTTGACAGATAAGGTTAGGGTAACTAGCTCCTGGGGATTTGTACAAGTCTGTGTTAGTCACAGGGTTTAAGTCACCATTTCTAGTCCTGCCTTTTGTGATACGCTGTGTGGTACTGGTGCCCGGATCTGTGGAGGAGAAGAAAGTATTGAGGGAGAGCAGGGATTTTCTAGAAGACATGGCTGAAGAGAGGCATGAAGATTTCCAGCAAGATGGGACAAATATAGAAACTGATGCCTCACTTGTCAGGTAGGCCAGTACTGAAGGTGAGGCCAGCAAGGTCTTTCTCTGGATTATAGAAAATCATGGGGATGACATGAGTAAGAGAGAGAATGTTTTTATATTTAAGGCTTATATCATAAATTCAATTATAATTTCCCTCAAAGGGAAATTCTGCCTGTGAAGGGCCTTGTTCACTTCAACATGGTGAGTCGTATCCTAAGATGATTAATTTTGTGTGTCAATGTGGCAGGGCCATGGTGCCAGTTACCTGGTCAAATACTATTCTGGATGTTTCTGTAAGGGTGGTTTTGGGGGATTAGATTAACATTTAAATTACTGGACTTTGAGTAAAGCAAATTACTCTCTATAACGTGGATGGGCCTCTTCCAATTAGTTGAAGGCTTTAATAGAACAAAATTGACATCTCCTGAAAAAGAATGAATTCTACCAGCAGATGGCCTTTGGACTTGATCTATACCATTGGCTCTCCTGGGTCTCTGGGCTTCTGGCCCACCCTGAAGATTTGGACTTGTCAGTCTCTATAATGGTGTGAACCAATTCCTTAAAATAAATCTCTCTCTCTCTCTGTCTCTGTCTCTCTCTGTCTCTCTCTGTCTCTCTCTCTCTCTCTCTGTCTCTCTCTCACACACACACCCTGTTGGTTCATTTCTCTGGAGAACCCCATTACAGACTCCACTAGAGATTCTTTTTATATCAGTTAGGATAGGCTAAGTTACCTGTGGTAACCAACAACTTTCAAAATTCAGTGACCTCATACAACAAAAAAATGTTTCTCGCTTTTGCTGCATGTTCAAAGGTCAGCTTGGGAGTTCTGCTTATCAGTGGCCCAGGTTATATGGTCCTGTCTTGACATGGGAGGGATGTAATCATCATGACAAGGGAAGGGGATATGGCTGCCTATTAAAACTGCCATCTGAATATGGAAAATATCACTTCCACTCATGTATGTCTGGCTGATGCTAGTCACACAGCCACCTTTCCCTGCAAAGGGGGCTGGGGAAGTACATTCCTACCTGGTGCCCAGAAGGTGGTCCAAAATACTTTCCAAAATATCCCAAAATTTCCTCATTTACCTCTTAAGGGATGGTTATGTGGGCATTTCCATGGGCCTAGATGTAGCAGATAGGGAGCTGCTGGGTAGTTTTCCTGCCTGAGAAGGAATTACACATGGAAAATAGTAAAGCTGAGAGGAGAGAATCTGATTTTTGATAATATGTTGTTGGATGTCCTGGATCTAGTTGTGTGAAGCTACCTCTGAGTTTCTGAGTTGTATGAAATAATACAATCCACTTTTTTTCTCGAGGCAGTTTGCACTGGGTTTCCGTCACTTGCAATCGCAAGTTTCCTGAGGAATACAGTGATGATAAAAAAACCCACTTCACTTCTGGATTCTCGAATACTTTTTGTTCCTTGAGCACCCGCTGTACTTTTCTATTTTAACACTTGCACTGTTCCTTCTGCTTAAAATATCTTCCTTTTTCCTTCCATCTATTAGCCAAAATGTTTCTGCTACTTCATTTGGTTACTGCTGCCTCTACAAAGTGATTCCTAATCTAGTTTCTTCCCTATCCTCGGCCAAAATCAATCTTTTCCTTCTATATTCTTATGGTAATGAACTTGAACTTCTGTTACAACATCTGTTATATTCTGTCTTGTACTAGCCAATGCTTAGGGAGCACTTTTTGTGTACTGGGTGCTTCACATTCCTACAGGAATAAATTATTTTATTCCTCAGATAACTGTATGGAGGCAGGTACCATTATAACTAGTTTACACATAAATTATAATTTAGGAAAATTGGTTGATTGCCCGTAGGTCACATAAGAGGGATCTGGGATTTGGAACCCAGGTGAGCTGGCCCTAGAGCTTATGCCTTTCGTCTTCATGGTTCTTGGAAGACCTGGCTTGTCTCCTCTACTAGACTGTATCTTGTGTGGTAGAAATCCTACAGTCAAACTGAGGATCATGCCTAGCCAAGTGTACAGGATCTTAGAGCCTGTAATCTGGGTACTAACTTCATTCTTAGCTTCACCTTCTGCTCCTTGTCTTCATTTTATTGCTTTCCTGATTTCTTCACTGGCGTTTCCCAAGTTTTAGCTTACTGCATTCTAGCATTTACATTTTTTAAGCCTCCTCAATCCTTTGTAGGTTGGGGGAAGATAAATGAATAAAATGAAAATAAAATGGTAGATTGTAAGTTCCTTAAGGGTAAGGATCAACTTTGTTTATCTTAATATTTTCTGTAGTTCCTAGCTCTAGGACTCAGAAAATATGTCTTGAATTTGTTTGAGGTGAAATCTCCAGATTTTGAGCATCAGGTGTAAGGAAGGGTGCTATGGCATGACTATGCCTAAAATTTCTATGGGAGGAGGAAGGGGGACTAGCAGGGTGTGATGGGGGTGGCCTTGTCCCTTGCTGTACCAGAGAGAATAAAATAAGACCTTTTGCTCTAGCACAAAGAATTCACTTTGCCACCCAGCTTTCTGGGGAGCTGAATATTTTACCTTCAGCAACACACTGAAGTCCTTGTGGAAACTGGAAACAGCGACAAACTATTTTTGAGTCTTTTTGTCACCCAGGAAAAACTAAGGTGCTGACTGGCAAGAAGGGCTGGAGATGTCTTTTATTACAGCCCTCCTTCGGGTGTGTGACTTTTCGGTAAGAAGGAATAGAATGCAGTGGGAGCCATCCTCATCTTGTGCCGTGCTGTGTGCTCCTCTGAGAATAATTTGGAACTTATTTCCTTCAATTGTTAAGCATTTATTGGTAAGGGCAGACACAAGTTGAGTTGAAATGCCTGTGTTAATACTCATTTACAGCTAGAATTAGAAAAACAACTATGTTTGGCTTCTGAGAAACCAGCTCTTGCCAGAATGGAGAGCAGGAAAGAAAGGAGCCACAGGAAGGAGTCTGATAGCAGAATAGATCTTGCATTCTGTTTCTCTCAGAGCCCCCTCCATCTTTGTTTCTCTTCTCTCTCCAACACGATTCCACTGTTCTAGCACTTTCCAAAATCCTGCAGTCATTCACTTTTATCTAAAAACATTTCCTGAATGCCTGCTGCGTGCCAGGCACTGTGCTAGATCCTGGGGCAGTCAGAAGACATAGAAAAGCTGCTCTGATTGAGTAAATTTGTCATTTGGGGTATGATTGTTGCTAGTGTTTTGAGCACAGTTGGCTGACAGGGATCAGTAAACACCAAAATGGCAATACAGAGTAATTTGCATGGGGAATGTTGACTTCTTATGTGTGTATATCTGGGTGAAGAGAGGAATATGGTGACCCATTTAAAAGTTCTCTCCTTTGGTGTTTTAAAACACTCAACTTTAAAATAAACCACTCTCTGTATTTTGCCTTCTGCAGAATAAGATATACCAGAAAATCCACAGCTGACTGAAGCTCAGGAATTATTCCTGCCAATCAGCAGGCTGTATGGACTGGGCTGCCTCCTGGGGTTGTGCAGTTTTGCAGCTTTAGGTGCGATGTATCAAGCTCTCTTCTTTGCTGTCTCCGTTTCTTATATTTCTGTCTCTCAATTCCAGCGTTTTCCCACATGTCCCCCCAGATAGGCAAATGCTTTGAATATTTTCTTTTCTTTGGAGCTTCCGGTATGAAGGGACAGAGCTAATCCCAAATGTGAAAGATAAGAACTGTGACAACTTGTTCCAGCCATCCCGACTGCCTATGTAAGACTGAGACCCACAAAGGACATGGCCTTCGGTATGGATGGACAGAAGCTGGTGTTTGGAAAAAACATTTTTATTCTTTGACTGAAATTGAAAGAGTATTTGTGGGTGGTGAGTTGCCAGCAGAAGATTGTCAAGTCTGTCTTCCTCAGAGGATGTTAAAACATCTATTAAAAACTATTAAAAACATCTGTGTAAGCCTCAAACAATAATCAGGGGGTTAAGGCACACTGCTTGTAGCTCAGTCATAGATGTGGTAGGAAAAATAGGGGGCGCTCGAATTGGTTAATTCAGGTGAGTGTAATAGAGGGAAGAGCTAAGGGAAACCAACAAAGGGTGGTGCAGCTTTTTAGGGTTAGCAGCAGTCAAGAGATAGATGATACCGTCTCAGCCCTAAAAGGTGGAGGAAGGAGTAACTGGAACTGGAGAAGGTGTTGGCTGTCCAAAAGGTGCTGTGGCCTTTTATAGAAACACCCTGCAAGAAGGAATCCAGAAAATACATACTTTGACCTCACTCCCTTGAGTTGCTGGTGTTTCCTATTGACTCCACTCACTAGAAGCTGGAAGCCAAGGGCTTCTGTTAATTTAATCAGTGGTCATCCTTCCAGGGTACAAAGCAGGATGAAGAAGTGTGGAGAGTGGCCCTGATGCAGCAAAGGGGAAGATAACAGGTAGTTTGCCTACAGGGAAGCAAAGCAATATGGTACAAAGGCAATTGGATTCTAAGTGAGAAGTTACGAATTTTGTTATTGGCTTTACCATTTATACATCAACTGACTTTGGGGAACCCTTCATTCTGAGCGTCAGTTTTGCTAGCTGGAGCATGGGAAAAAATAGCTCTTGGCTTGTGAGGCCAAATAGTTATGAGACAGCACTTGTAGACCAGTGTTCTTTGAAGGTGGAGTTATTATAAAAATCTATCAGCAACATAGTTGACATTTAATCCAATTTATTTTGTACTGAGTGGATATAATTTAAGGCATGGTAAGATCCTCAGATTCTATCTTTAGCAATGGAACAAAGCAGAAAGGACAAGCCTATGTTGACTGTTTCTGCTTCTTCTCTAAATAGGCACTCTGCAAAGTGCTCAACTTACTTATTCAAGATGAAAAGGAAGGATTCCAAACTATGCCATTAGTAGAGGAGAACTTCAGGATCTGTTCCATCCAGGCTTCCTTATCTCCTCTGAACACACATGGGAGATGGTCTTTGGATTGGAACACCACAAACCTCTTAGTTCCATTATGCTTGAGGAAGGAAGAAGCTATAGATTATAATTCTTCTCTACATTTGTTAACATTTTCAGTCAATGGTTGGTCCTCATCCCTAGGAAGTAGAAACTTCCTATCTTCTATATCTCAGTGCAGTAGGTACCTATTAGGATAACTGCTCAGCCTATGACCCTTCTCTGAAAACGGCCTCAGAAGGCGCTGGCACCCTGTTGTTACCATGCGCCCCAATAAACAAAGATGATGCACATCTGACCCAATAGTGTCTCACCTGAGAGGCCAATTTTCTGCTAGCTGTTTCAACTTAGGTCAAATTTGGGAACTGGGGTGCATTCATCCCCTGCCATGTTTGAAAAGGAGCAGAGGAGCCCATCTACTGAGAGAGGACAGAGCCACTGTACAAGGAGGTGAAATAGAATAGAGATAAGGAAATCAACGAGAGAAAATGAAGAAGCCCAAGTGTGGGCATGCACACGAGACGGAGGAGGCCAGTGCATTGCTTCTTGAAGACGTTCTCTGTTTCAGTTCCTGTCAGTTGGTGAGGCTTTACCAGAGTAACATCACCTCTTCCCTCAGCATCACTGGTTGGACTAGGTTTCTGATGCCAGTAGCTGAAAGAACACTAAAATGCACAGGCTTAGATTCAATGGACAATTCTGGGAACAGAGGAACAAGCTTGGGAAAACAATGAATGGGATCCGTGCCTTCTGAACAACTTTGCTTCCTCCTTCTGTCCCTTTCAAAGAAAACTCTTCACCCAGAAAATAGAAGGTCATGGCCAGTGGCTCCTGGGGGGCCTCCTCATGGTTGGAAAGCAGGTTATGTTCCCTGCCAAATACATAGAAAACCTCCGGCCCAGTGATTCTTCCCATTTCACAATTACATGAAATTACCAATAAAAAACCTTCCTGCCATAAAACAGTGTGAACTTATCTACCTCCTGAGCATATTTACAATCAACAGCTTTAGAGTATCAATTAAGTTCTTGCACATTACTTCAGCCTCTCTCTTAAACATCCACACTTTATGACTTTGTACACTCAGAGCAATGACAGAATTCTCCTTTAATTAAACCAACCCTATACCTTTCTCGAGCATCTGTGTGCATGCATTTGGGTCAGTGGGAAAAAGGCCTTGTGGGGTTTGCACTTTGCCCAATAAGTCATTTGTTTAGTCTGTTATTCCTAATAATAATAAGAAATCCCTTTTTGGTTATACAGTTCCGGTCACAAAGAATTTTTTTTTGGTCAGCTTTTACAAATGTGTCAAGAGGTAGATGCAGTGGAGACGGTTTGCTCTGTTTGACACTATTCATCTTGGTAGTGATACCTTGTCTTCATAAAGGGTTTGCTCGGTGTTGGGCAATGTGCCATGTCTCATCCAGGTTTTGTCTCATTTAAGCTTCTGCAAGCTTGGTGATGTACGTGTCACTTATGCAGATAAGAAAACTGGGGGGGGGGGGGCGGGGGGGGGGGAAGCAGCTTGTCACAGGTAAGGGAACTGGTTAGTGGTGGGGTCAAGGTTTGAAGATGTATTGAAGCAACCATGGTGTTAGCCTCTACTCAACACGGGGAACGTCTTATTTCTTCTGAACCTGCAACCTCTAGTCATCTTGGCCAAACAAAATTTTCATTAAAGATGATTTTTCTGACTCATTTAACAAACTTTTATTAACCTTCACCTAACATGTTAGCATTACATAGGATATTTTCCCTATTTTAACTTGTTAACTCACAATGAGCCTGAGTAAGGTATTACCATCCTCATTTCTTAAAAGAAGCTGGCTCAGATTGTTTTGGCTCCTACTGCTAAGTAGTGAGGAATGTTGACTTTGAACCCAGGACTAGCTCACTTCATAGCCTGCCTTCTTTCCATCACGTGGAGGGAATCAACACCAGGAGTGGTGGGCCTGCTGGACTGGATCATAGGAGATTCACACTAGCCTCTCTTTGGTCTTCTTTCCACTAACTAAAGAGCTTCTCCATTCTTATTTGCTAAATGAGTGATGAGTCAGAGTCTAGGAAGCACTGTGTGGATCTTCTTCAGAGGTATTTCCTCTTTGGAAGGGACTGGACAGTGACGACACAAGTACAGAGCTCTGTGAGCAGTGAGAGAGCCTGGGTTGAGAATGGGTGAGAGAATGGGTTGTCCTTCAGTTGGGAAAGTGGGGTGAGGAACGAAAGTGGGGACAGGTGGCCAGAGAGAGGAGAGAAATGTAGATAAGTAGCAAAAAGACAAGAATGTGAATATGGTGTCTTAAAACATGCAGGCTAGTTCTGGGCAGTGAGTCAGCATGAATCAAGGAATAAGATTCAGGGTGAGAGAGGTTAGATCAAGAAAGCAATTCCTTCCATGGTTTCACTGGGGCTAGAAATAAAAACCTCATCATTATCCAAACACAACAGTAACATGAAGGGGTGAAATAATTTATCCTTAAATAACAGGCTGACCTACTCAAAATTGTAATTTTAATGTAAGACTAACCTTTGAAAATAGATCAAGTGATATAAATTATTAAGGAGAAGACATTCATCAGATAGATGGTGTCTATTAGTAATTTTATGCATGAAGAGTTACCTCCTGAAGTATAGTTGTGGCTGCCTCTGCACAGAAAAAATGAAGAACCCAGTTACCTTTTTGTGACATGTGCGGCAGATTTTAATCAGTATTTCTCCTGTCAAATGAAATGAAAAGACTGAGATAAAATCTCGTGTGTGGATGTACACTCACTGCCTCCCACCTCCTTCCAGGCAGATGTACCAGGAATTCTACGGGTGTGGAGAAAATGGAGATACACATTTCGAGCAGTTTTCTTTTTTTCTTCTCTGAGGGGAAAATATGTAAATCGGTTGGTCAAAGCATGAACTATTTATCTAGAATCTTCTAGCTGTGTAGTACCAGGCTGATAGTGATAGGAGAGAGGGAGGAGGAGGAAGAGTCTAAGACATTTCTTGTCTTGCAGACGGACAGTTTGATAGTTGGGAAAGGATCTGAATTAAGTGCACCCCTGCTGTTCCACTTCCAGTTGAGCGAGTCTGGGCAAATCGCTGAACCTTGGTTACCTTGACTATACAATGGGGACAACATTGTTACCTACCTCATTGGGTTTTCGTGAGGTTTCATGGGGTTATATCTGGAAGGAACAGCTTGTAGAGCCTGGCAGGTATTCAGGTATATACAGAACTACATAAAATAGTTGTTATTATTACTATTTCTGTTCATTCACTGTGTTATTTTGGGGTGCTGCTGGCTTTTCTTGCCACACTACCCCTTAGCACCATTCTTCAAGGTATTTAGAGTTTACCTTTGTCTCAGGAAGCTGTGGGATGGTGATGAGTACTCCTGAGATGTTGAGAAAGAGGTTGTCTGTGTGTGTGTGTGGGGGGGTAGGTTGCATGGAGATTGAGCCAAGTCTCAAGGTCCAGAGAGGTGACATTCCTGTGACTATGATCCGTAGGAGTTGTCTCCGAGCAAGGATAACTTATGAAAGCCCCTTGGCATTGGCCATGCAGAGGATAACCCACACAGGGACTGGGAGGTCAGTGGTTTGGGGCTCTAAGGGCTGAGGGAAGATGATTGTTTTCTTGAAGGGAAGCTCCATGATCCATGTTGGTGACAGTGATGACATCATCAGGTGACTCTTCCAGGCTCAACCCTTTCAATGCCAAGCTCCACTGATCTCTCCCTCCTCCCCTTTGTAGTCTCTTCTCAGTCTGTTCTGTCCTTATGTAGAGGATCACTAAGTCCAGCACTTTTTTCTTTCACTTTTTTTTTTTTTTTTATTGTAGGGCACAAATTTTGTGCCTAGTGCTTTAGGGCGTACATGTGTGAATCAAAAATCTTGGCTCTTAGGTCTCAAAAGCTATGCCTTAGAAACTGAAACAGCTTCTCTGTATTTCTGTTTTTGTGCCCTATCAGCCATGCCCTGTTATAAAGAACTCCTTGGTGTAAATGGTGGTGGGGAGAGGGCTTGGAGGGTGTAGAGAAATTGTGGTGAGGAGGCTCTGTTTATACCTTAAGGTATTTTCCTGCAAAACTACTCTCTTTCTTTATTTCTCCCCTCCCCTTGATTATTCCTATGCTTGCTTTAAAAGAAAAGTCCACAGAGGTTTAGACAAGTTGGCCCTGTGTCAGTTCCAGGACAGAGACACTTAAACTGAGTTCAGAGCCCAAGCAGTTGCTAACAATGATGAAAAATGCAAGGAGGAAGCAGATCATTTAGGGAGAGTTCCAGATCCTTGTGTTGATCTTTGAACTATGAAAGGGAAAGTAGAGGAAGCAGGTTTTGGGGGAGTGAAAGCCTCAGGCCACAGTGAGTATCTGCCAGAGGTAAGGGGCCCCAGAGCACAGGCAGCACATTAGAGAAGTACCATGTCGAGAAGAAGTGTCTGGACCCTCCTACTCTCACCGTGTTCAATCACTGACTGCAGACTGTCCAGGAAAAGTGTCATGTTCTTAGCTCAAAAGTGGATCCTGAAGCTGCTGTCGTTCCAGGCTGTCAGACAAGTATAGTCCTTGCACCTGAGTGCTAAGTCCCTTCTTGAAGAGGGATCCATGTGGCACAACTACATGGCTGTTGTACACGCCCATGGCCATGGGGCTGGAACCTGGTACCTGGATTCCTGTTCTAATTTTCTTTCTACTCAACTGGGAAACTTGTAAGACCATCAGACTACTACCACGGGACATACCATTATGCATTCAATTGTAAGGTACAGACACTGAGAGCTGCTGAGTTTCAGAGATTTGAGAGATCTGTATGGATTACTGTAACCAAGCACAGACTCATTTGGAGGATGCTACCTTGAGGCCAATGGAACCACTGTATCTACAGCTACAAATACTCAATTTGTCTGATTTCTCTGATAGTGCCACATCCCATGCCAGGTTCCCTGCCTTGGGAATTTCAAACCATCTGATCAAAAATGAAGATTTTTGGCAGCTTCTGTGAGTCCTGAGGTTTGCCAGAAGTACTCTTAGGCAGCAGACCTGTGGATGACAAAATATGTTTTCTCCTAATCATTTGGACAGGATCCAAATGACAGTGGATGGACCTTGAGAGTGAATGGCTATGATTTAATGTGTGACTGAAGAGTTAAGTTTCTTGAAAGATCTCCTTAAAGGCAGTGGTGAAGGGTGATGTTGGAGAGTGGCCAGGCTTGGCATATGTGCTGGAGTTTGTCTAAACTGCCATTCTGTCAGCACCCAAAGTTCCACATTCATCAAATTGAAGCCAAGCCTTTATACTGTCGGCATGTGCTTGGGACTATTCAGATACACTCACATTTCTGCATTTTGGTAAGAATAGTAATAATAACAAAACAAAAACCATTGTTTGTGAAGGTAAAATCTTTACATTGTTAACGTATTTCAAGAAGCATTCAGATACAGCTTTTGGTGGGAAGGGCATTATTGCCCTTGCAATCACACAGAATTTTAAACTTGATTAATAGTGCTAATAGAATAGTGATGGTTAACTTTAATTTCCCCTAATGCTGGGAGAGAGACTGTGCTCAGTGGATATTCTCATTTAACCCTAGCAATAGTCCTAAGAACTGAGGACTGTGAGGGTAAATGACTTGATCAGGGTAGCATATATGGAGTCACGGGTGAGCTGTCAATCCAACTCTTTGTGATTCCAAAGCCCATGCTTCCATTCACTATGTATATAACCTTTTTATTTAATGAATCCAACAAAGTCCTACAGTCTTCATTTGCCATTTTATAATTGGTAGCATGGGACTCAAAGTTAAAGGCAGTGTGAACTAGGACTCTACTCTCTTGCTCCCATCTGCCAGCCCTTTGCCTCCATTACACTGATTAAGCCCAGCAAATTCATGGCTGGAGTGTACCTTCGATGCTCCCTGGGAATACCAATGGGACTTAGAGTTATTTGAGGCTGTGGGCATAACCTGGTGCAGTCTCCTTCCTTTTGCTGTTTCAAGACTACTGCTGCTTATTCTGGCATTGAAGGGTTCCCAAGCCTCTGGCAAATTGCTGGGAAACTGAACAAAGAAAATTGCCCAGATGAGGGAGGCACATCAAACTATCATCCTAGCTAGTAATTATTTAATTTTATTTTCGAATTTTCAAGGCATTCAGGAAGGAGCAGCTGTTGCTTCCCATGCCACCAGTCCAGGACTTTTGTTGTGTATGTATGATAAACAAAAGTACACTTTGATTAAGAAACAGACTTTGAGAATTATCAAGTGTCGATCCAAACTTCTTATATGCTGACACATAAAACACTGGGTCAGGACTTCTTCTTCCCTTCCGTCCATTCCAGCGGCCGTGTAGTCTTTGCTGCTGTGCATTGTTATTTTTATCCGTAATTTTTGAGAACGTGAAGTATCAGCAGTTGAAGGATGACTCGCGGAGAGGCATTTTTATTGCTTAAATGATTCTTTTCAGGGAGACAACTGAAGCCAAAAAGGGATCGTTGCAAACCTAAAGGAGCTTGAGAAAATTTACACCCTCTAAGGTATTTTAAGCCTTCAGAATTATTTTGAGTGGAAAGACTTATTTTCAGCTTGTGGAGAGTCCTGTTTCATAAGAGCAGAGCTAGACTCCAGCTAGCTGGTATGGTGATTGGGAGTGTTGGCTCTAGAACCACACTTGCCTCCACCAGCCGGCTGGTGGCTTGACCTCCCTGTGCCTCAACCACTTATCTCAAAAAGAGGGGGACGATACCTGTTAACATTTACCTCATGGTATTGTTGGGAGGGTTAAATGAGGTTTACATGCTTATATTGATTAGGACTTCTTAATTTAAGAGTAACCAAAAACCTGACCCAAACCAGCATGAGCCAAGAGGCAGTTTACTGTTGACTGAAGTGAAGTTCAGAAGTAGGACGGTATTCAGATCTCCAACAGTGTTACACAAACTTTGCATCTCTTCAGCAAGATGGCAGCAGTAGCTCCAACCCCTATATCTGTTCAGGGAAAAAGTCATATTATTGGCTCTGACTGGCATCATGTTCATCTTTGAATCAGTATCAAGGCCAGGTTCTGCTAATATATGATGTTCCAATTGGTGTAGGTTTGGGTCACATGGCTCGCCTATGAGCTAGGGTTGGATTCAGCTCAGAGAGGACCATATGGCCTGCAAATGTGTGCATGTAATCATCCATATGGGTGTTGTGTTTGGTTACCAGAGGAGGTTAACCCAAGCAGATAGTTACCAGTAGTGCTTTGCACTGTGATTAGCTCACCTATAAATTGCCCAGTGAATGGTGATAGTATTATTATTGTTATTGTTGTTAGTTTTCCATGAGGAAGGGATCCCCAAAGCAAAGCTTTTTGTGATACTTACTGTATTCCATGTTGGGAATTAAGAGAATCCTGTATCACCCTAGCCAGCTATTTGTCACCACCACCCCTCCACCATGCTTTCACCTTTGTTCTTTTCCCAATCCCATTCTGCCCTTTGCTCTCTTGTTAATTACTAAAATACAAGCTATCCTTCAAAGCCCACCTCATCTATGAAATGTTACCCATTGGTTACAGCCCTTGATCATCTCTCTCATCTCAGAAGTCTTTTAGCTCTTAATGTCTGTATGAATGTATTCCAAGTGTGAAGTTTCTGAAAATTATAAGGTGCTGTAAAGCATTAAATCTTCCTCTCAATATGTGACTCTAAAACATTATTATGTAATCATTCTATTCCATCATGGTGGTTTAGAGTATGGGCTTTGATATCATACCTGTCTTCTTCACTAACTTAATGTTGGACCTTGGTGTACATCATGGAAACTGCTGAGCTTCAGTTTCTTCATCTGTAAAAGGAGGACTACCCCCACGACGTGAGGTAATGCATGTAAAATGTGAACCAAGTATTGTACCACAGACTTGAACACACACCCTATCTTATAAGCAACTTGAAAGTAGGGAGTATATAACCACCCCACCATCTTTGCTTCTCTAAACTTTAGGCTATTTATATTATTATTTAAGCTCTAACAACAAGAATCACTGGCTATAAATTATCATTCAACCTTCATAGTTAAATCAAAGCTTAAGGGTTTTGTTTTTTACTGCAAAAGTTCTGTGACTTAAAAGTTTCAAGGTCTCTTATTGATCCAAGATTCTGTGAAACACAAGATCAGGAAGTTTCTGCCACATTGGCTCAGGTTTTATCCTAGCACCTCACTGATTTTTCTGCCTTTGTGGATGATGTACCTAACTCTGTACCTGAATGGAGTAGGTGAGGGGAGATATGAAAAATGACTGAGTAATGTGTCCAGCATGTGCCATGGAGCAAAATGAAGAGTGATACATTTCAAGAGCATCAAATGTTCCTTCTCTGGAAATTAGATTTTGCTGAAAAATGACATATGCACATTGGAGTCATTAAGAATTCTCACAAAATCAGGGAAGCAAAGAAGCTTGCTAACATCCTTTTAATAAAGTCTGGTGTCTGCTGACAGGACCTAAAATAAATACACTTGGGTGGATGCTCCCCACCTATGGCAGGTTTGGGGAAGAAGCCAACTGTCTGTTGATGATTTGCAAAAGCCTTCCATCGTCCATGTTAAGTGAGGGCATGGTGTGGAGGAGAAAAAGCTAGGTCAGCAGGTGACCAGACACAAGTTGTGTCCAGGCCCTGGACTCTATGCATCATGTGCCCGGGATAAGACATTTAACATAATCACTTATGTCAGCAACTTTTAATTGTGATAAACACAAACCTACTGAAACCAGCTTTTTCAAAGAGCCACATAGACTGCTAAGTTTGTTTCCAGGGTGAAATTCACACTAAAAAAAAGTCACCATTGTAACCTTTTTTTAAAACTTTTTTTTGAGAGAGAGAGAGAGAGAAACAGAGAGAGAGAGAGAGAGAAGTAGAAGCAGAGGGAGAGAGTCTCAAACAGGTTCCGTACCAAGCATGGAGCCTGACTCAGGGCTTGATACCATGACTCTAGGATCATGACCTGAGCTGAAATCAAGATCCCACGCTCAACTGACTGAGCCACCCAGATGCCCTGTTTCTTCCCCCATCTTATAAATGAGTACCTTGATGTCTGAGCCTCCATTTCCTCAGTGATGAAATGTACATCCTACTGGACCTAGTAAATACCATAAGACTTAAATGGAATGCTCCTGAGAAGCTTCTGTAAGTTGTAAAGAGCTATCTATCTCATGGGCGCTAGTTACCCATCCCTGACACTTTCCAAGCATGTTCATGATTCCTTCCTCCAGGCCTCTATTGTGCTTGGTTGACACCTCTGTTGTGTCCCCTGCTATGCTGTATTCTTGGTATCGTATTTTGTTGGCTGGCATATCAAGCTCCAGGATGTAAAGAGGGCAGGCAGAATATCTTTGAGTGCCTGGAACCCAGATGGAGTGCCTTGCACATGGTAGGTGCTCACTGAATAGGAAGCCAGTGAATGATCGAAGAGCTCTCCATCCCTTCAAAGGCCATGAACAAATACCCCACAGACTTAAATTTCATTTTGTTGTCCCAAGATTGGTGCCACACCATGCGTGCAAAAGTGCCTGATCATTTTCTCCCAGCCCCTATTTCATTTTCCTCCCCCTGAGTCCTCCTTCTATTCAGCATTCTCTGGAGAGGTTTTGGAAACCAAATGGGTAGTGGGGTCCATGGGAGAATGAGAAGAGCCTGAAGCTGTCTGCTCTGTCTTCTCGGCTCTGACTGTTGCTGGGCAATGAGCCTAGCCTTTCTTTGTGTCTGTGCAAAGACCTCTCTTTCCCCTCACAGGAGCAGTGAGCATGCCGGGTAATGGCTATCCGGGGCTTCAAGCTTACCAACCATCATTATGGCATATTTATGTCTGGTATTTATCAGATTATCTAATGGGTGGTTCTGAAGTCACTAGGTAGCTGTTGCCTCTTCTAATGACTCTCCAGATGCCAGTCTTTTTGCATTTCTACAGTCAGCTTATTTTGGCAAAGATGTGGAGGTAAGGTCAGCTGATTTCTGTCAGGGCTGAGTGTGAAGGATCAAGTGTGTCTCTGAAAAGCTGAATAGGAGGATGTGCTTCTTAAAGCTGGTGTTAAGCTGCCAATGGGCCTGCGGTTTTGCCAGCAGCACGGTCAGGCCGTCACCCCACACAAGTTCCTATTGTTCAGGGCCTTTGTCCTCACCCTGCTCCAGCAGGTCTTTGCTGTGGGGTCCTTTTCCTACCAGTTCTTCTCCCTGATGGTCTAGCAAGGATGTGAAATCAAACAGGTGCCGAGGGAAGTAGAAAGAAATAGCTCAAATGGACATTGGGTTTGGGGTTTAGATGTTCTGGAGCTTTGTGGAAGAGGCCACTAGACGTTTGCAGGGGTGGACAGAATAGGGCAGGAAAACTTCCTCTGGGGTAAGATCTAAGGATGAGGGCCCAGTGTCAAAAGGGATATTAGAAGTAGTGTAGTTGAGAGAGCTCTTGCCCAATATGTTAGCCACTAGTCTTATGTGGCTACTGAGCACTTGAAGGAGGGTATGTCTGAACTGAGATGTGCTGGCAAGTGTAAAACAAACAGCAGATTTCCTGGACTTGGTCCAAAAAAAGGTAAGAAAACA
>NW_024412377.1:47079443-47224815 GCF_014898765.1 Herpailurus yagouaroundi
CTGATAAGGAGCGACGCTGAACATCTTTTCATGTGCCTGTTGGCCATACTGATGGTATTTTAAATGGGCCTTTGAGATTTGTACTAATGTTTTTCCCCAAAGGGAAATCTTTGGTGTGAGGCTGTTTGGTGTTTCCATAGTAGGGAAGGTGACTCCCACCCCGCCTTTGATGTTATCAGACCAGTCCTGTATACGAGCTCTTAAGTTATTTTTCCCTGTGAGTATTGTCTCTTCCCTGAGTAGGCTGTAAAGTCTCAGAAGAAAGGTGCTGTGCTATCTGTGGTCTTTGTTCCTCCTCCATCATACCTAGGACACGGAGGGGACATTTGCAGCACAGACTTGGGAGCCACAGAATCCGGGGTTCAGACTGTGGCTGTGCTACACGGTGTGTTCCATGACCTCTTGTCCTCAGTGCCCCTGCTCTTAGCTCTTCTGTGAGGATTAGATGGCACATGGTACATAATAAGCCTGTCACAGAGCTGGACACACAAAGTGGAGGGTGTGTTTGTTGCTGAAATATTTTTACGACATGAGCTTGGAAAGTGCTGAGTGGACCCCTTGTCCCCCCATCCCCCCCCATCCTGCATCACCCCTGGTACACAGTCAGGGCTCCTGTGATTCTAAGCACTAGAACATACTTGGTGCTACTTCTGGTGTGACTGGAATCACACATGTGCCCAGAACAGGGCTTCTGAGAATGCATCTTTTCATCACATCAGGCCCAATTTCTCAGGTGTGCTCAAGCAGAGAGAGAAGGCGACCTGAGAACTGCTCAGAGCAGCTCCCTGCGACTGCTGAGCCCCTGGCCGGTGGCACAGTTGGTCCAGCAAGGTGTCCACAGAAGGGATGGATCTTTCCCCAGGGATCTGCTCACCCAGCAAGGGCAGCTCTGTGCTCTCCATGGACATTGTCCCTCTGCTGTGGGCTGGCAGCCAGCAGGCCTGGTAAGTCATATCAACTCTCAAGCCTCAGTTTCTCCATTTGTCAAAAAAAAAGTTTCAGGGGGTGGTTGTGAGGTTTCTAAGCCATTCAATCCTATGTGTCTGTAATTGCTCTTCCAATGCCCTGGGCACACACAAGGTTCTGGAGAAGACCACAAGATGGACAAAGTCCCCTCACATGGAACTCACCATCCAGGGTCTTTCTCTGTTGGTGAAGGAAGGATTCCCACCCTCAGGTCGTGGGAATAGCTGAAGACAGGACACCTGACACTGCACCGATGAGAACAGTGGCAGGTTGTTACTCATGTACCAGGGACTGTAGGAGGCTTCTTCTGTAGTATCAAGAGGGTAGAGGGATCCCTGTTTCCCATGGGAAGATGTGATTGGCTTGTTGGAATAATTCCACGAGCTGGCAAGGAGCTGAAACCTGCCTCTCAGGGATAAGCAGGAAGTGTGTCTTGTCCCCCTTGATAAGGAGGACCTTCTCTGTGGGAGCACATTTGGGAGGGGAAGTAGGGGTCAGGCCATCCAAAGCCCTCCCTGTTTCAGATGTCAAGGTGGCCCGTATTATTGGACCTTAATTTTAGGTCTTACATTTCATAGGAGAGGAAACACATGCGAAGCCTGCCTTCCTACTGCAGCTTGATGCTTGTTCGGTAGGTGATGGGTACCTTGCAGAGTACATCTAACACAAAGCCCAGGAGTTTGGGGAGAAGGTTCCTAGAACGTATGACATCCAACCTGGGATCCCACAGGACCAAAGTCCAGAAGACAGGGGCGTGGTCACCAAGTGCTTCACCTGTAAAAGGGTGATGGTCACAGCGTCCTAAATTGTTGTAGGGAGTGCGTCACACAGAAGCTGCTCTGAGTATTGCAACCCTTTTTTCTCTCCAGTGCATTCTGTCTTCCACCCATCCACATTCATCCTGCAGGTCACCGTCTGTCAATCAGCTTTTGTCAAAGTGTGATCCCAAATCAGCAGCATCGGTGTCCCCTGGGAACTTGTCGGGAATGCAAGTTCTAGAACCCCATTCCAGAGCACATAATTTTCCAGTTCTGACCACCCCCCATCCTCATTGTACTCAGTTGTTCGTTTCTCATGTCGTGTGGAGCACAACCTTTGACAACATGGGTTTGGAATCTGGGTTTGGATCTTGTTTCCACTACTTGCTGGCTGTATAACCTTGAGTGAGCCACCTAACTTGTCTGAATCTCAGTTTACTTCCCTGTAGAATGGGTGTCCTAACCATAGCCACCTCTTCCGGGTGCCATGAGGATTAAACGAAAGGTGGTAAAGGATTTAGCACAGTGCCTGGCATTTAGTAAGTGACCAATAAAAGCTAGCTATTATCATGGAGCTTGTAAAGTTTGAATCCCATCTTTACCAATTATTGGTTATGATGCCTGATGATTACCATCTTGGTGCTTCAGATACCTCATGGATGAAGTAGAGATGGTAGGAGGCCTTAAATTAAAAGAGTCGTCATAAGGAATAATGAGATGATAAATGCAAAGTGTCGGCATGAAGAAAGGACCCAGTAAAGATCAACAATTACTTTCACAGTCCATGGTCCTCTTATGGAAACTTCTTGGCTCCCTACCATGCTGTCACTTGGAAAGTGTCAGCTGAGGCAGAAATGGGGTGCCACCAGCCCCAAACAGAGATACCTTCACAGGGGAAGGGCCTCCAGGCCATCCATTCTTTTTCTTTTCCTTCCTAATTTGGTGTCTCTTTAGAGACCACTGTTGCCAGGTCAATCACGATTTTTGCTCACGTTTTTGGCAATAACCTTTTTTTTTTTTTTTTTTTTGGTTGGCTTTTAAACGGGGGCGGGGGGAGGAGATTCTTTGTAGCTCGCTGCTCTCCTCCTCTCACCCTCCCCTTTCCTCTGGGCACCTGGAGCTTACAGAAGTTCATGCATTTTAATTAGAAAAGAAACCCACTGATAAGGTGGGAACATTTGTCTACCTCAGGCAAACCTGAGATGCTTCAGGCCCACAGATAGCTTGACTCAGTGTGGGGGAGACCTCATTTCCCCATCCCTAAGCTGCCTCTTTTCTCCAGAGAAAAGATTTTAAAGCAGTTGTCCTGCATCTTTTGAGCTGAATATATAGTGACTCTTCATTATTCAGGGTTCAGGTTTCTTTCTGTACGTTTGCTCTTTCATGGTATTACTATTAGTACTGTTTTTTTTTTTTTTTTTTTTTTTTTTAATGAGCAACGTCCACAAGAAGGAAACAGAAGTCCACTTTTATTATCTGAATGCCTACTATGTACCAAGCTCTCTGCCAGGTGCTTGACTAATGCTGCTTCACTTAATCTGTAACTGAGCGTAAGAGATCGGCGGTGTTCCGTCCATTTTGCAGGTGGGAGGGCTGTGCCCTTGGCAAGACATCAGGAACCAGAAGCAACCCTCACCTGTCAACCCCCTCCGAGGACTTTACTTTGAAAAAATTTTTATTTTTTATTAAAAAAAATTTTTTTAAGGTTTTTATTTTTGACAGAAAGAGAGGGAGGGAGGAAGGGAGAGAGAGGATGGGCCGAGAGGGAGACACAGAATCCGAAGTAGGTTCCAGGCCCTGAGCTGCCAGCACAGAGCCCGACATGGGGCTTAAACCCACGAACTTCGAGATCATGACCTGAGCCAGACACTCAACTGACTGAACCACCCAGATGCCCCCAATGAACATTTTTATTCGTTTGTTTGTTTTTAAATATAACTTATTGTCAAATTGGCTTCCATATGACACCCAGTGCTCACCCCAACAAGTGCCCTCCTCAATGCCCATCACCCACTTTCCCCTCTCCCCCACCCCCCATCAACCCTCAGTTTGTTCTTTGTATTTAAGAGTCTGTTATGGTTTGCCTCCCTCCCTCTCTGTTTGTAACTTTTTCCCCTCCTTTCCTTCCCCCACGGTCTTCTGTTAGGTTTCTCAAGATCCACATCTGTGCGAAAACATATGATGTTGATTTATTTATTTTGAGAGTGAACATGTGAGCGGGGGGCGGGGCACAGAGAGAGAGGGTGGGGTCGGGGGGAGAGAACCCCAAGCAGGCTCCACGCTGTCAGCAGAGAGCCCAACACAGGGCTCAACCTCACGAACTGTGAGATCATGACTTGAGCTGGAATCGAGAGCCAGATGCTCCACCAATGAGCCCCAAGAAGGTGGTATTTTTCTGATTATGTCTCCCTGTCTGAGCCAGTTGTCTTCAGGTTCCCAGCATTCTTCTGCCTCTTGTGATCACTCTGGGCAGGCAAGTAGGACCCTATTTCTCCAACCCAGCTTTCTCTACAGCAGTGGGCCATATGTTAGCCCACTTTAAACTTTTATTTTCATTAAAACTTGTACATTCTTGGCTCCATTCATTCAGCATTATGTCTTTTTCAAAAGCGAATCTAATAAATGAATTCCAGGTCGAGTGCTGATGGTTTAACACAAATTATCTGTATAAAATTATTCTCTCCACCGAATGCTCTGTACTCCAGCTTTTAAGGTCTAGAGTTGACGCTCTGAGCCTGGGCCACTTGGCCAGAATGTGCCAGAACGGGGACATGGTGTTTGTCCTGAGAGCGTGGTAGTTTTCTTCTATCATCAGAGTGTGAATACCATCAGATTCTGGGGTATTTCAGACTTTGGAGTGAGGCTTTCAGAGGGACAGGGAGGAGATGTGCTGGTGGTCCCAGGTGTCATAGCATCTGTGTGGTGAACTCTGACCTCTCAGAGCTGCTTTTTCCCCTCTGCCTGCATTCTTTTTTTAGCATGAAGATGTGGTGATGCTTTTACGTGGCCTCATTTTTTGATAGAATGAGAGACGTGGGGAAGTACCTCCCTTCCCACTATGCCTCATGGTGACCATACAGGCAGCCCTTCCCAGAGATGCTCCACTGCTCCTACTGGTTGGGAAACTAACCTCACTTACACAGATGGCTGTCAAATCTCTGTCCCCCACCCAAGTCCCTAACATGCCACGGCCCTGTGAGTTTTATCTCCTTGTACTAGGGGATGGTGGGTCCCTTCCAAGGGTAGGAGTGCCTTGGCTTCCCTATTCCTTTCTGCTGGTTGCTACTTGCAGATTTCTTTCTAGTAAGTGCAGATTACCTGACACCTGCACCGTATGCTAACAACTAATTAGAGCATAACCGAAATATTGCAGAGCTGCGGCATGGCTCCCTGAGCTGAAAGCCCAGACTTAAATCCTCTTTCTGTTGTAATTTCAGTGGTGCGTGCAGTGGATTTTATGAAGGCATTTTGTTCACATATCACGTCCCCACCAGGTCCCGGATGCTATTCCAGCCCTCTGTATCTTCAGCGTGCTAAGTCCTAGGAGGAGTCTGACAGGTGAGGGTTACTTCTGATCGCTGAATCCTGTTGCAAGTCCATGTTGGAAAAGGCAGTGACAGGCCTAGGGTCACAAAGGGCAGGGGTCTTTTTCTGTCCGTGCATGGATGGCTCATTGACCCCTGGATCAATCATCACTTCCTCAGCTCAGGGAGGATCTTCGTCACTCTCTTTCTACCATGAGGTTCCCTGCTTGTCATTCCCTAACCAACCCCAGTGGATTTCCTTTCTAGTATTCATAATTCACAGTCATTTATTTCCTCTCCCTGCCTCCCCACCCCCCACTAAGAATTTTCCTTCTACTCAGTCAACCAATATTAATTGAGCAAGTACTGTGGGCCAAGCATTATCCTTGGAGCTAGGGATATAAAAGTGAACAAACTGGAGGAAGTCGCTGCCTTAAATTTTAGCAAGGATTGTGGGAAGAGAATAAAAACATAAAGCATTTGAGGAAAGGGAGGGGAAAAAAAGAGTTAAAAGGGGACAGTGCGACAGGGATACAGGATGCTCTGTTGGAGAGGGTGCCTCTTAAGTGAGGCAACATCTGAGCAGAGATCTTAACAAAGTGAAAACGAAGACCATGTATCTGACTGACTTTACTCACTGGTATCCCCAGGTCCTAGCCCAGTGCCTGGCACAGAAAAGGGGCTCGATAAATATTTGTCAAGTGAACAAATGAAGGAATAATTGAATGGAGAAGAATGGAACCTCGGTCTATAGCTTTTCTTGTGTTATTCTAGCTCCCCCAGGATGGGCATTAGGCCAGTTTGCTCTAAGAAGGTCCTCTGGTTCTATTGCCACGAGGGCCACATTCTGAGAGGGAGATGGATGGGAAATTTGGATTTGGTCTTGTGGCTGAACAACCTGAATTTTGTTTCCATGGCGATTGACCAAACCTTTGCTTTAGCGTCTTTATCTTTGGAAAGGAAGGGGTAGTTTGACTACCAACTCTGTGCAGCATGAGTAAGAAAGAAATAATAAAAGAGTAAATACATATATGCATAAATATGGAAATAATACCTAATGTGTTGGGACCTTGCATTGTTGATCATTTAATTTTTATGACAACTCCATGATAGTGGGACCATTAGAAGTTGCATTTTACAGATGAGAAAATGGTAGCTCTGAAAACTTAAGTAATTTGCTTAAGGTAGTAAATTAGTAAAGGGAAGGGCCAGGGTTTGAACTCAGCCCTATCTGATTCTAGAGTCTGAGATTTTAGCATCCTTCATTCTTGCCTCCCTCCCTGGAAATGTGTCTCTGCTGCCTTACCTTCTGTAGCTCATTCTTTAAAGCTTCTCTTTAAGTAAAATTCATCAATAGTGGCAATTAATGATTTACTAATAACATTAACGAAGTGAAACAATGCTGGCATAATTTTTCCCCTGGCATCATGCCTAAGTGCTTTTCCAGCTTATTTGATTTACTAATATATGTATTTATGGGATGGAAAAGGCTTCCCATGACACGTTCAGAAAATACAGACAGCAGATGATTTATCTTTATGCTGTTTAGAAGATTGCTGTTCAGGAGGATAAAGAGCATGAAATCTGGTCTCTCACCCCCTTGACCAACATTTCTAACTCAGTCTCTGATGAGGAGATGCCATCTGCCAGGAGGTCTTCTTTTGTTCAAATCAGGCTTAATGAATGCCTGTTTCCCATTCCAACGTTATTGTGCATTCAATATTTAGTTTGTATTTTGTGATCAGTTTGGGAGGTAGGTCTCACGTTACCTTGTGATCAGAGAGGAAGACAGATTTAATCCCATTTACAGAAGAGGAAGCCAAAATTGATGACTTCTTAGATTGTTTCTTGAAGAGTGGTCTGTGGGCTTGGTTGAACGGCTTATTAAGATAGATTCTTGGGTCCTACTGCATACCCATTGGATTCTGTGAAGGGGGGGGGGGCCCAAAAGTGTATTTTTAATATCACTGGGATAACCCTCCCCAGTGATTTTAGTTTTTAATGAAGTTTAAGAATTTCATTTTAGAATTTATACCAGTATGTACTTCTAAATTAAAAAAAAATTAATGTTTTTTATGTATTTGAGAGAGAGAGAGAGAACGAGAGAATGAGAGAACAAGTGGGGGAGGGGCAGAGAGATAAGGAGACACAGAATCTGAAGCAGGCTCCAGGCTCTGAGCTGTCAGTGCAGAGCCCGACCTGGAGCTCGTGAACCGAGAGATCATGACCTGAGCCAAAGTCAGATGCTTAACCGACTGAGCCACCCAGGTGTCCCTGTACTTCTAAAGTTTTTAACAGATGATCTTGATCCTGAGGGCTAATTCTGGAGCATGTCCAGGAAGAATGACTAGGTCTGTAAAGGGACTCAGAACTCAAGTTTTTGGGTGTCAGTTTAAGGAATTTGGGGTGTACGCTCTGGAGGAGTGAAGACTTGGTTTCTTCAACTATTTGAAGGTATGTCTTGTGGCTCTAGGGAATAGAGATAGGACAGTAAGTCTGTCGAAGTTACAGTCAAGCAAATTCAGCTAATCATAAGCAGGTACTTTCTAACACTCAGAGCAGCCCAAGAATAGAAAAAGTTGCTTGTTAAGGTGAGTTCCTCATCAGTCACTGGAGATGTGCATGTTGGACATGACCTAAGTGTTTGGATAAGAAAGTATTCATGTCGACAAAAAGGTTAACCTTTTACAAGGTGCCTCTAATGCTGGCATTTTATTGTTTTATAATTCCTTTACTCTTTCCAAAAGTTGTATTAAGGGGTATGTGTGCACTTACATGTGCAAGGATATGTATATGCTTGTGGGTATGCTATTAAGGGGAAATGTGGTTTATTTTGGGAAAAATTAGAGGTGGATTTATTCATTCTTCAACAAATATTTTTGAGTGCCTTCTATATGCAAATTTCTGTGCCAGGCATTTGTGACTCAGAATTGCCTAAGACACAGTTCTTGCCCAGAAGAATGTCCTGGTTTAATGAGGGAGACTGCCTAATAAATAGAAAATTATAATGACCTCTGGTAAATGCAATGAAAGCAGCAGCTACAGGGCATTTGGGAGGAACAAGAAGGAAATCTTACCCAGAGACTAGAGCTTAGTAAAGGGTTCTTGGAGGAGATGGGTATGATTTTGACCAATGAGGTCATCTGTGGAGGCCAAGTAGAGGGGAAGGGAATGCACAAAGACATTGGAGCAAGAATCACTGGGACATGAGTGGAAACACTGAGAAAGTCTGTCCTTTTGGAGAGAAGAGGATGAGGCTATGTAGGTGTGAGATGAGGCTGAGGATAGAGGTCTCAGATCACCAGAGACCCTGTGTTTCATGTGAAGAAACCTGGCTTCCATCCTGTAAGTGATGGTGGTTCCTTAAAAGTTTTAAAGTAGAGGAGTGATGTGGACTAATCTCCTCATAAGTAAGATCACTCTGGTGACATTTTGAAGTTGTCTTACCAATGTTACCTGGGGTTGAGCAAATGTTGGGATAGCATTTGTTATCCTGTTGGCTGATAATCATGGACACTATGGAGCAACATTGAAGGACTGTGAACCTCAGAACACACGAATACTATTGTCTCATAGACCCTCCCTATCAGGAGCACCTCTTCACAGTATTAGTCCTGATTTTCTGCCATGCTTCCCCATCACTACCACTATTGATCCAGTGTCCAGTTAAGGGAGGCCATTGAGTAATCTTGGAGGCAGACCTAAAAAACAGGGATCAGGGGTCAAATCCTCAGCACGTGTTTTTACTTATTCCAGGCTCTTTATAGGTATCTATATCAGTACACTGGTGCCCAGAATATACTAGAACATATTTGCTTTGGTGTTCCCTACCTCTCTGTCAAGCCACGGTGAAAAGACCACACTTTTAAATTTATTCTAAATGTTTCTCTTGATTTAAGTCTCCAGTATTTCATCTGGGTATAGTGGGCTGAAAAATTAACTGAGGGATTTAGAAATAGTGCAGATTTGCTGGACCACTTACGTACATGGGCTCTGTTGGCTTCCTGTTTGTACACAAACATCTCTGTCAACACCAGAGGAAACATATGTGTGGTGGCAATTCTCTGTTTGCTTATCACTAAGTGACACACTTGTTGTAAGAAAATAAGTATGACCAAAGACCAATTCTTTCCTGCTTCTTTTTGCTGTGGAGGTATTTTGTCATGTTGCTAAGTTACTACTGTTGAAGGATTCTACTTTGGGGGAATGGACTTTATGTTAAAACGTCTAATGAAAATCATACCAGAGACCATTCACAGTTAGGCAAGGGTCTGCTGCGGGCTTAGAAGGTGAGTGAATGAAGAAAGAACCCCGAAGTACTTGGAGACAAGCTCCACAGACACATAAAAAGCATTCTAATCACAATACATAGTTACAAACTGGGGAGCATCACCAACAAAAAAGAGTCAAACTCAGAAGCTTCAGTATTTAATTAATTGTCAAGTGACTTCTTGAAACTCTTACTGGAATAAAGTCTTGGAATCTTCTTGAAACTCTGATTGGAATAAAGAGAAGAGACAGTAATCTTCCTCAAAGGATAAATGGCCATGCTTCAGATGCTTGCTAGACCTCTTGCCTCTTCTCATCTGGGCCAGTTCCTGCTGAGGTATTTAGGATTCTTCAAGATTTACCCACTCATTTACCAAATAATTCTCAAGCTGGACACTAAGGGTGAAGAAATAATAAGGCAGATATGGCCTGTACCCTCATGGAGTACACTTTTTGTGCCTGCTAGACCTTCTGTCTTGTATTTGTGAAGATTCTGTTTGTGTGACAGAAACTTGTGTTATACTGGTTTAAGTGAAAAGAGAATTAATTTGCTCTAGAAACTAGGAATCCAGGACCTGGCTAGATTGAGTGCCTCAAATAATGCTAGCAAATCTGTGTTTCTTCCACTACCTCTTTTCTTTGATTTTCTCTGTTTCTGAACTCAATCTATCATAACAGACTGATGTCTTTCATATAGTCGTGGGAGATGGTTGCTAACAGATCCAGGCTCAAATGGTTCCAATTTAGGACACACATGGCAGAAAGAGGCTTTACCCTTTTAAATGCCTATATATTAAGCTTAGGAAAGGACTCTGATTGGCTCTGCTCAGACCATGTGCTGGGCCTAGTGCTTTGGATGGGGGATGGTGATGGGTGGTGGCAGGGGCAGGTGGGTCTGAGCAAGAATCAGAAACTGGAGAGAGAGAAAATGTGTTGAGCAATCACCACCAACAAAACTTCACATTGTGGTCAGCTGAAGTAGTCAATATAGAAACCTCAAGAGTCCTTTACACCTTATTCTCAGACGTCTAAACCAACACCTGCCAGACATAGTCCTCCTGATTTCCTCTTTCCTGGTCTCACTTAAGTAAAACTTACTTCCTAGAGGGTCTCCTGGCTTATTAGGGGAAGAAAATTAGGACTTTTCTACTCTTTCCATCAGTGGTTCCAGCCTATATACAATGGCTCCATTATGTTGCCTTGACTCATTACAGGACTAATAAAAGCAAATAGAATTACTAATTTGGCAAGACACAAACATCAATGGTATCACTTTTAAGGGGCCTGTCAGCAAGTAGTCCCTAAACTGAAGTTTTGTATCATGAGCCATAGAAGGTAATAGGGATACAAACAAGAAGGTTTGTCCTCAGCTTACAATCAATTTAGAGAGAAAAGATACAAAAGGCAAAAAAGCGAACTCTAGAACACGATGATTGTATTTGTGAGCATTCAATGATAAAATAATGTACTGAATTATCATCATCCTAGAATAGAATTGCGAAGAATAAGGAGCTGAGACCGTCTCTCAGAGTTGTCATGGCTTTCTCTGGCTGGAGTTACACTGGCAGTCATTAAGGAAGGCTTCTTGAAAGGATGGAATTTAAAGTGGGTCTTTAGAAATGAACTGAAGAGATTTTGAGCAGAGGGTAGAATTTTTCCTTTGTACTGGCCACGATTCACTTAGTTTCCTCCTACATAAGCTTGATGATGTGAGGCTACTGCCTCTTACTATTAAGGAAGGCCACCGGGGAGACTTGAAAGAGCCTAGACTCCTCTGTGTGTGTGAGAAAGGAGTTTACTAGTGTTGGAGACTAGAAGAGCATTTGAAACACTTAGCATAAATGTATGATCTCTAAGCAAAGACTATTAATGGAAACAGATGTTTGGGGACCATTCCTCGCCTTTGATATTAACTCGATACTGATTTCCTTCCAAACAGGGAATCATGGTTGTCATAGCTATTCCCTTACAAGAGTGACAACGGAGAGGAGAACATTGCAGTTGGCCATTTGTGAAGCATCAGGCTGCCTCCCTATTGCTTCAAAGTGTCCTCAGGGTAAACATCCCAATAGAAAAATTGGTCTTACATAAGAAATCATCTCAAGAATAATAGCTATCTTTCAGACCTTAAATTTTTTCCTCAAAGGTCCTGCATTCTCAAAATTAGATTTTCATAATCTCTGGATTTTATCAGAGATTCTGGTATAGGGGTCTGGGCTGTGCTGAGAAAGCCTGCTTTTTACAGCTGTCCTAGGGTGGTTCTTGTGATGGAGACAACACTGGGGTGGGGGCTGGTGGCTGTGGGGCATGAGTGCTGCTTATTGTCAGCTTTTAGGCGATGTCGTGACACTCTGGCCTTGCTCCTTCAGTCTCTGGGAACAACTCCTATTCTGTCGGAGTCTGAATGGGTGCTTAACTACTTGGAGAGGCTTCCTTGTCTGTCTAGGGGTGTCAGAAATGAATCCTTAAATGAGGGCTCCCTGCCTCTGATTTAGAAAGATTGCAAATAAATACAAAGACACACCAGAGATGAGCCCAGAGACATTCTAGTTTTGACACCATCCTGAAGTAGATGTGAAACCTGGCTTTGCCAGGAATGAATTATATCCTGGGGCAAATGAAATGTTTTATCTTTTTGAATCTTGGTTCCTTCAGGTGTGAAGTGAGATTAAAATACCCATTTTACTGGCATAGAAAAGGTAGTTAGAGTGGCAATAATCAAAAGTGTCAATATCTATTGAGCTTTCTGTGTACCATACATTGCTCTAGGGCCTTTAATCCTGTAATCCTCCTGAGCATAGAGGTACTATTATAACCATTTCATAAATAAGGAAACCGAGATTCAGAAGAGTTGAGTAATTTGCTCAATTTCACACAGTTGGTAAAAGGCAGAGCCAGCTTTCCAGCAAGGGCAGCCTCATCCCCAAACTAGTACTCCTAACCATTGCTGGATACTCCATAGAACCTGGCATAGGTGCTCCATGAGCACTATTTGGGATAAAGTCTCTCCCACTATTTGGGAGAGACTGTTTTGTCATGGAAATGAGTGAGGTGTTGGGTGGGCTTTGGGATTGGGGTATAAAGTAGGCTAGTTGCTGGCTAACAACCACAGTGCCCAGTCTGAGTCAAAGGCTGCCTTTCTTAAAGGCTTTGGATCTCATTACAGCTTTGTTGGGCTGAGATAAATGCAGGGGCTTTCTGCAGAGGAAACCCGTCAAAGGAGAATTGGTTTCTGAGGAATTAATTGGAATTCCCTCAGCATCAGCCTGAACATTGTTCATCCCCAGTGGATTATCATTAATCGGGTAAGCAGGGAGACAGAAACCGCCTCTGCTAGCTAATTTATTAACCTCTCCAGGATGAAGGGGTGGGAGTGGGCTGAAATGCTTGGAGGTACTTTGAGGGATTTGGGGCAGAAAGCCCAGCGGTGAACAGTACCGTGACTGCGATCTAAATAGAGAGATTAACGACTTCTGGTCTCAACAAGGGTTAAGATGAGAGTTTTCTAAGACCTGTAATTCCTATTACATTTTTATTCTTTTGCAGCACTGGGTTTTCCCTCTTCTCCTTTCACAAATCCTCCCTGCTAAGAGTCTCCTGTGTGTGTGTTCTCTTACAGTTGGCGTGTTTTGGGGACACTGGTTTTCTGGTAATCAGGAGTCATGTTTTTCAAGTAGTAGATGTGACTTCTGATCTTTTATACTCTTCGGTTTCTAGTCCACTACCCATCCTTGTTGCTCAACATGGCTCCCAGCCATCTCCCAGGAGATGCTTTGGATACCTAGCAGATGATTATGGGGCTTTGGTGCTGGCAGACCTAGGTTTGAATGCCCATCTAGTCTTTTTCTAGCTGTGCAGCCGTAAGCAAGTTACTTAATGTCTCTGAGAATTGATATCCTTACTGGCAAATGGGAATCATCTCAACTGCTGCACGGGGCTGCAGTGTGAATTACTGCTTGCTTCTTCTCTATTTTTTCTCCTTGAGAAAGGCAAGGAGTGACTCTTAAGCCCAGATTTGAATGAGAATCCTGACTGCAACCCAGCGCTGGCATGTGACTTAAGGAGTGGGTATATGCTGATACCTTCTAGATCTCTGCCCTTTGTAGTCATACTTCTCATTAGGCTGACCTGCTTCTTCAGCTCCAGTTAATGGACTCCAGGCATTAGACATCTTCTAATAGCAGAATCAGCAAAGCACTTTGAAGCCAACCTATGAGGCATGATTTGTAGAGATGTCTCTTCCCTTAACCATCTTCCGACTTCATTCCATGATACCTCCGCAGAATCCTGTCATGAGGTCCAGGCGATGCGTGGATGAATTCTCCCCTGTAGCCACTTTTGTATCCCTTTATTCTGTTCCTACTTGCCCTCACTATCTTCACTGAAGATTATAGTCTTGTGTTTATACGTGTTTATGGATTTACAACTGTTGGGTTTGACATAGGATTTAATTTTGCATTCTTTTAAACATAAATAGAATCATGCTATGTGAATTGCTTTACAATTTGCTTTTGTTGTTTAACATTGTGCTCATGAGTCTCATTCATGTCATATCCTATAACATCAATTCCTTTTTCCAACTATGTACTATGCTGCAGTATGAACATGGCACAAATTGTCAGTTCTTTATTTGATCGATATTTAGGCCGTTTCCAGATTTTTTTTATTACTATGAACAATGCTGCTATAAATATACATTGAACACTGTTATACGCTTATAAGAACTTCTTTTTTTTACATTTATTTATTTTTGAGAAACAGAGTGAGACAAAGTGCGAGTGGGGAAGGGGCAGAGAGAGAAGGAGACACAGAATCTGAAGCAGACTCCAGGCTCTGTGCAAGTGGTCAGCACAGTGCCTGATGCAGGGCTCAAACCCACAAACTGTGAGATCATGACCTGAGCTGAAGTCGGATGCTCAACCGACTGAGCCACCCAGATGCTCCCGTTTGTAAGAACTTCTTAGGAGCAGGTACCTGAAGTAGAAAGTTGGAAATTGCTGGGTATTAGGTATACCCATCTTCAGATTTATTGCATGATGCCAGATATAGTGATTATAACAAAATCCACTTCCATTAGCCATGTATAAATATTCTGTTGAACTGTATTCTTGTTCTGCTTGATATTACTAAACCTAATTTTCCCCTTCAATTCTTGTGTGTGTGTGTGTGTGTGTGTGTGTGTGTGTGTGTGTGTGTGTGAAATAGTATCTCAGGATTTCATTTGGCCAGCATTTCAATGGTTTTCATTTCTCTAATTTCTTTAAAAAATTTTTTAAATGTTTATTTTTGAGAGAGAGAGAGAGAGAGAGAGAGAGAGCAGGGGAGGGGCAGAGAGAGAGGGAGACACAGAATCCAAAGCAGGCTCCAGGCTCTGAGCTGTCAGCACAGAGCCTGATGTGGGGCTCGAACCCGCAATCTGTGAGATTATGACCTGAGCCAAAGTTGCACGCTTAACTGACTGAGCCACCCAGGCGCCTCTCATTTCTAATGAGATTGAGCATATTTTCACGTACTTACTACACATTTGTATTTTTCCTTTGTAACATATCTGTTCAAGCCTTTTGCCTATTTTCTAATTGGTTGTTTATATTTTTCTCATTTGTTTTCAGGAGATGTTTATGGATTCTGTATGTTAGACTTTTTTGTTGTATTCACTGCAAATAGCTTCTCCACATTTGTGGCTTGTCTTTTTACTCTCTTGATGGCACCATTAATGAAAGGAAGTTTTAAATTTTAATGAAGTTTAGTTTATAAGAGATGAAATTGAGGCTTAGAGTCTTGAAATGTCTTATGTAAGGTCTTGTAGGTAGTAGCTGAGACAGATTTAAATACAGATCTGAGTACAAAAATTAATCTCTTTGGGTCAGATTGGACCATCTCCATGCAAAAGTGTGTAGAAAAGGATCAGACATAAAGTAGGAATTTAGGAAAGTTTTGTTACATTATTCAGAGATGTAATATTCCCTGCCAGTATGATTTTCCAAATAAAATAAAGAATTTTTAATGATAATAGAATTCAGACATATCCCTTTAACTCCTCCCACATCTAACCTCTTCTTTCCTCCCATGGCAGTGGGATTTTTTTGGGAAAGCTCTGTTTATATAGTTTGTAAAGAAACAATTTCAACAAAATCCAGTTAGAATCACTTGTGTGTCTCTGTGTCTGTATATAATCCTGACTGACACCACCCTAGATAAAGAAAAGTCAGGTTGTCTTTCTAAATGAGCACGAGGAGATTTGGGCATCTGTTCCCTTTAAACTAAGCATATTTTCAGTGTCATAAAACATTTGATACTGAGTTGGTGAATGGAAATACAAAGGAATTAGGATTTCAGTGTTTCAGTGACTATCTCCTTAATCACAGAGAGTGGGACTTCTTAATTTGAATTCCTGATTAGGCATGTTGGGCTTGGACAGCCCCACTCTGATCTCATTAGCTCTAGTGATGATGTGCACTAATTACCTCTCTTCCAAAGTCAGGGCTTCATTTATTACCTTCATGAATGAACCTTTTTCTCATCCCCAACATCAGAGTGAAAAATGAAATTGAGAAAATGATGGAGGTACTGGGGAGAACTAGGAGACTTGATGAGTGAAATGGTTTCAGGTTTCCGTGGAGGGAGCAGACGAACCAGGTAATTTGTGTTAATGCCAAGCAAATGAAAACCTGACTTCTAGGTTTTACCTGTGGCCTGAAATGATATGCAACTCTCATCTTGTTCTGTCTTCTTGATAAGTTAGTTTCTCCTTGTCCAGTTGACATAAAAATGATAGCCAAATGCTAAAGTCTATGATGTAATTTAAGACTAGGGGTTTTGGATTATAGTGATATGAACATCACCCAACTTGGGGTACTCTGGCCTATTCTGTTCCTGCCCTCACCTTGTGGCATCTGAAATTGGAGCCCCAGGGTTTGATGAGCCCATATTGGCAAGGCTGTGTGTGGGATTAAAGAGTGGGGAGGAGTGGTAATAGAGATTATTTTCTCCCCTTTCTAAACATGGCAGGTGGGGGACATCATAGGAGACACCTTTGGGATTCACCTGGATTCTTCCAGAATACTAGGGTTATGATCTCAAACAATGATTTCTAAGTTGGTTTTCTAATAATTCCCACCCTCTCCCTGTGGATATGGAATCTTAAAGATGTTCTAGTTTTATAACAAAGGGAACCAAACCTCCTAGGAAAGAAGTTTTTTGTTTTGTTTTTTTGTTTTTTTTGCCTGGATCTCACTCCTAAAAGTGTTCTTTTCATCATGTGTAGTACATGATAGGAGTACATATTAGTGAAACATTTGCAAGGGCAGTCTGTAATCTCTATTGAAATTAATGGTGCATGCCTATTGCCCCAAAAATCTTACCCTAGGAATCTAGACTACAGGTTATTGGCATAAGACCTACATCTATGTCATCTATCTTACCATTTATATCTCTATAGAGATCGTCTTTGCAGCCTTGTTTCCAGTAGGAAAAAGCCCTTACTCTAATATCTATCCATGGGATAGATACCTTTAAAAATATAAAGGTACATCTCCACAGTGGAGTATGATGCATATACTAAAAAGAATGGAAAATATTTTGAACTGACATGGGAAGGTGTCCAACATTGGTTAAGTGAGAAAAGCTGGCTGTAGGATTGGATATAGTATAGTATCCCACCTGGGTAAAGAGTATACATTTATTGTTTATGTCAGTGGTTCTCTGTAGTTATCTCCAACAATGGGGTGGAATGGAAGCTGAGAGAGAGTGGCAGAGAAACTTACAAGTTATACGTTTCCACATCCTTTGAAACCTTGCAACAAGCTGACTTTATGTTGGTAATTGGCAAAAGCACTAACGATAAAATGCTTGCCATACAGTGCTGTTAAAGATGGGGGTCCGCTATCCTGAGGCCAAGCACTGATAAGATGTCAGAATTGCAAAGCAATTGGAAATCATTGCCCTAAGCACACTCGGTGGATCTGGCTCAGTGACTGTTAAAAAATAGCATTCCTCACAGAGTAAGACTGTCCCAACTACTAGATAACATCCTTGAAAGAGTTGTGTTTATAGCAGATAGAAGGTATAATGTGTACCAGACACTGTTTAAGGTTAATGTGATCCCATCACTGTGCTTGCCATTTAGAGCCTATATGTCTGCTTGTGTCAGTCTTTGTGTGTGGATTCACTGAAATATCCCCTCCACCCCACATCTCCTTGTTCCTCAAATCATTCTTCTGTTCCTCCTACACTTCTTTCCTCTCCTCTCTCCTCCTTCAGCAGACCTTTACCTAGTCTGTGCCACACACCGAGCGGGGAACAATGGGAAATGAAGCAATAAACTTGTCAGAATTCCTGATCCAAGGAGTTAGTTCATGGTTCACCTGGGAAAATGACCATGAAAACAGTGGATGATAAGGTCTGATAAGGAAAAAGGCTTAGAGCCAAATTGTATTAAATGGTCAAGACCATGGTCTTGGCTCTGCTTTCTATGTGCCATGTGACCTAGGCTTTACTTATATCTCTAAGTTGATTTTGTCTTTGGTAATTAACAAATAATAGTTCTTACCTCACCATAATGCAGATGTGCAATGAAGAATGTGTGTCTTTCTCCTCTCTCTGCTTCACCTCTTTGCCTCTTTTCTAAATATGAATATTGATGACCAAAGGATGTATAAAGTGCTGGGGAAATAGGAAGGAGGAGCCCTGCAGAAGAAACTTTCAAGCGGGAAGGGTGTTGCAGGAGGAACAAGATGAATTTGTGTGATAAAGACAGGAGAGAGTCCCAAGTGGAGGAAACCCTGATAGGATAGGCAGCCCACAGAGGCTACGTGTGGTCTTGAAGGTGAGGCAGGAAGTTTGCTTGGGGCCTCATCTGTGAAATGAGTGGGCTCCTCCCCCATCTTCTCCTTCTCCTCCTCTATAGGAGCCTCCTTCCTCCCTGTGTACTTTCTTCTATTCACATGGACTCTCAGGGAATGCTTTGCTATTAGCTCTTTCCTCTTTAACATGAATTGAAATCAGTGTATTTCCTCTCTCAGGGTTTTTTGCTTGTAAGCCCCATCTGTCATTGTGGAATAAAAGTTATTTTTTCCCTCTTTGAGGAGTTTCAGACCTTATAGAGCAGGAAGAGTTGACTTCCCTCCTCCTTTACTGAGGGAAGAGCCTTTCCCACCCACTGAAATCCCATCTCCTAGGCAACTGCCTACAGTGCTGCAGGGATGAGCCTGAACTGCCTTTGAACTTCCAAGGTCAGGAGAAGTGATGTCTTTTAGGCATGTCTCTGAAAGACACATGTTTAAGAAACCCACTAAATCATGGCCCAAATCATCCTTTTCATTAAAATGTAGTAGGGTGAGTATTTTACAAAGAGTAGAGCAGGTAAAAGATTAACAAGGCAGCTGTTGTCACTCATATGCTGTTCCTCTCACATTCAATATCCCACCCATTCATCACTTACCAGTGGCTTCCTTCCTTCCTCCTCCTGGAATCTAGTTTTATGGTTGGGGTCAGCAAAACTTCATTCAAGAAGTCACCATTTGGAGGACTCACCATCAAGATTTATTCTAAGAGGAGAGAAGGTACACTCTCTGCTACTTCTCTGGTCGAGGACTGAACGTCAAGTTGATTGATGACTACAGTGGCATTGTGAAGGAAGTATTAACAAGTGCTGAGGTTGCTATGAGAGTGGACTCTAGTGTCACAGTGCCCAGGTTCGAATGCTGGCTCTGCCATTTTTCTTAATTCCTCTGTGCCTCAGTTGTCTGTCTTGGCAATAATGATAGTCATCTAATCAAGGGGTTGATAGGAAGATTAAAGAAATTAATATGCAGAGTTCTCAGTATAGTGCCTGGGACTTAGTAAGTGCTCATTGTTAGATTAAAAAAAAAATTAATCATAAGTGTTGAACTTTGACCAAAGCTTAGGGTCTGTAGGTTTCTGTGTGAGGCTGGGAAGCAGCTGCTGAGAACATGACTACCCATTATTAACAAGAAGGGCAGAGAGTGTAGTGGATAAGCCAAGCAGGCTTTTCAGCTCATCTGAAAACACACACATTTGTACAGTACCCATCATGTGCTCATCACTCCTCTAGAAAGTAGAATGGGTAACCGTCAGGTTTTCTTGGTTATATGACCTTCGTTATTTGCCCTTTTTGTGCTTTGCTTACCACATAGGTAAAATGGGACTATTGATAAGAACTACTTTATACGGTGATTGCTATTTTAGTAGTTCGCTATTACTGGAAAATTGGACAGGGACAGATCTTCTATCTGTCTGCTTGAAGTCAGTTACATCTAGGAACAAGCACACCAACTCACCTATGGAGGTAGAGGATATTTTTCATCCTCTCAAGCTTGCATGTACCATCTTATTCTCAGACTGCAGTCTAATATAGCTTATTCATTAGTTACTTGGCATAGTTAGCCTCTTGACACTGAAGAGCACCAGGGTTGGCCTCAGTGTCCTGTGGGTATCACATCATCCAAACTCCTTTGCCGGTTATGACTTTTAAAACTTTTCCAATGCTTAGGGAGGTTTTACTGTGTACATAGTAAAACAACTTGAGGTTTTGACCTTGGATCCCAGGAGAAGACACAAGTCAGAACTTTATCCTTCCCTACTTTTTCTACCCATTGTTATTTATTTATTTATTTGTTTATTTATTTATTTATTTATTTATTTATTTATTTTTGGCATATCCTTAGTATAAGAAGTTGACTTTGTTTCCTCTGCCTCTTTGCTCTCTTGATGGTTGGCAGGTACCCTTGCTATAACACTTACTCCACTTCCCTTTGATTAAATTACCTATTTATGTTTTTTGCCTTGCCTACCCTTTATAACATATATAACATAAATTCATGTTTCTTGAGAATTCATTGTGCCTGAGACACTGTGCTAAGTATTTTAGATGCATTATCCTGTATTATCATCACTCCCATCTAACAGATAAGGAAATGAAGCCTTCGAAAAATTCAGTGACTTGACTAAACTCTTAAAACTAGTAGGATGTGGAATCAGAAAGGAATGCAACACCCCTGCTCTTAATGGCTAAATTCTACTACACTCTGAATCCAGGGAGGGGAACCGTTTTTTGTCCTGTTAGCATCCTCCACAGCTTTGAGCACAGGATTTTGCATAATTGAGAAACTTACTAAAATCTCCTGAATCAAGTGAATTCTAAGCCCATGTCCTAATGCAAATTGGGGGCATAGTTCTCCCTTCATAAACATGACTGTGTATCCAGAAATACTGTTTTGGGTCTTAATCTCTGTAAAATTTCACGTAAGTTTCTAAATGTTTCTTCCAAGTGCCAACTTTCATATCATTTTGGATTATGATATTTTCACAGCTTCTGACCAGCTGAAACAAGTTCCTTGTTCCATTAGAAAGGTCAAATTCTCATAGTTTGGTTTTACTGGCCAAGATATCACAGTTTGAGCTGTTGTGTATTTTGGATATGGGTGTACCTTTGCAAAGCTGGTGATCATGCTTATGAGCATAAAAGGATAAAGTTTAAAAATGAGGACTAATGATATACTGATACAGAATATTAGAAATGGGAAGAACTAGGAAAGAAACTCTTAGGATCATCAGGATTATCCAATCTCATCAATTTTCAGATGCAAAACTCAAGAACCAGTCATTCTAGGTAAGTCTTTTTTTTTTTTAAGTTTATTTATTTATTTTGAGAGAGAGCAAGCCTAGGAGGGTCAGAGAGAGAGGGAGAGAGAGAGAGAATCCCAAGCAGGCTCCATGCCTCCAGCACAGAGCCAATGTGGGGCTCAATCTCATGAACCATGAGATAGTGACCTGAGCCAAGACCAAGAGTCAGACACTTAACCTACTGAGCCACCCAGATGCCTCATTCTAGATAAGTCTTAATAATCAAGTTTCTTTCTGACACACCAGGTTGATGCTTTGTGGTTTATAATTCAGAATTATTGTTATTCGTATCTTTGATTCATTACAAGACAAAAAAGAAATAAAAGTACTTGCAACTTTCTCTTTTCTGTATACTTTCTTAAAAAATGATAAATTATGTTCATCTATATTCAAGTACATGAAAGTCTACGAATCTTATCTATTTCAGCAACATTGGCTTCATGACCATGAACAACATGCTAAGAGCGCTTACACTTTTCTTCTTTTTTTAAAAAAAATTTTTAACGTTTGTTTATTCTTGAGACAGAGACAGAGAGTGAACAGGGGAGGAGCAGAGAGAGAGGGATACATAGAATCTGAAACAGGCTCCAGGCTCTGAGCTGTCAGCACAGAGCCCAACGCGGGGCTTGAACCCACGAACTGTGAGATCATGACCTGAGCCGAAGTCAGATGCTTAACCGACTGAGCCACCCAGGCACCCCACACTTTTGTTCTTCAAGTGAAAACATTTCTTTGTTCAATAGATTTGGTGGAAGTTTGTTGGAGAAACTATAAATTCAACACTGGATCTTAAAATTTTGTTTGTTTGGAATTTTTTTATGTAGGAGGAATTGTTTTGGGAGGGGCATGATTCCAGTTGTACTTGTGGGTTCCATGTGAAACCCTTATCTGAGTGCCTTGACTACATAAGTGCTGAGCTGTGAGTCGGGAAACCCAACTCTGCTGCTGTCCCTCTCAAGAGGGTGGGCCAGAGTAGGTCTGAGAATTTTTCTGACTCTATATTTGTTTGTGTTCACAAATACTTCTTGAAGACAATGATGAACGAAAAGAAGAGGAATAAGTTGAAGAATAGGCTCTAAGGTGAGGCAATCAATTGCCGATTTGGAGGTATTTTCAGAGGTGGTGGGAATATTACTTGGCTGAGGTGGCTCTTGTCCTTATGCTTAAAAATCCTGCTCCCAGTACTTCATTCCTTTGAATTCTGTCCTGTCCCTTTTCTTGCATCTGTACAGAAGGGGAGTTTTCTTCCCCCTCTACCCTCCTAGTTTCAGTCCGTGGTGCCTGGCACAGGGGCTTCAGAGACTAGTTGGCAAGAAGCAGAAGTGAAAAGAAGTGAAAAACACCAAATAAGTGATTGGACTTGGGCACTTACATTCCATTTTAACAGAGTGATAAATTGTGGAGATGAGACAAAACAACAGGAAAAGGGCTTTGGGCCTCTAGAACAAGGAAATTGTGGAAGGTAAACATCAGAGGGAAACTAATGAAAGATGAAGGTTATATCAGTAAGGTTTGGTATGGGAGAGGAGACTGGGACACTTTTGTGAAGGGAAATTAATGTTACCTTTACAAATGGCAACTTATGCCCTGCTTTTAGATAGGAAGAGAGAGGGTAGAGAGCTTTTTCTGATATTTGCTGTCACTCAATTACCTTTAGCTTAAAATAATCCTAATGTTAAAGTGGCATATTTTGGAGTGGCGTATTCTGATCCCTTTCACTATCTTTTAAAACCTGGGTATTCTTGCCAACTAGTCTCATACTCCTCACGTGTTTACTTCAATTTCTCTCAAGTGACTTTTTTTTTTTTTTTTGAGGTTTTGGAACAGGAGGTGGGTGGTTAAATTCCTAGCGGTAGGTGGGTGAGGGGCTGACTCTCAATGCCCTGTTTTTGCTCTACTCCCCTCCTCTTATCCTCTGCTGTACCTAGTTTTTCTTAGCCTCAGCCATCTCTGGACTTTTTCTGGGCTGCAGCTTCCTCTTCTCTGCTCATCACCCAACACTTATCCATCTCTGTCTGTGTTCAAGAGGTTTGTGAACATACCATTCTCTTTATCTGCTACGGTGGGTTATAACTTAAAAAAAAGTTATTACCATTATAGTGGTGTCTCAGAATGGGAAAATGGTAACTACTAATAGATTTGTTAATCCCTAAAATACACATGGTCCACTATAATTTGTATTGGGCATAAAGTCTGGTTTTAAAATCTTACTAACTTCATAATAAACATTCCTCTAAATACTTATCTAAATATTTGTACACCACTTACACACTTGACACATCAATGCTTACAAGCTCAATAAAATATTTCCCCAAATATTTAAACATTGGTTACAAACTTACTTTTAAAAACTCTTTAGCAGTTATGAGCTGCTATATCAGAATATTTTAAATACTCTAAGTACCTAAGAAACAGATAATAGACATAAACATTTTTTAATGATTACTAAACTGATCATCATATTGTGGTTAAAAATTGAATCTAAAATGTGAATGCTGTGAGTTTAATTTTGGATTTTCATTATTGCTATTCTCTCTATTTCTTCCAAAGTTGACCTTCTTCAAGTTGCAGGCTACTTGGTACATACTGTTTTATATCTTCCTAGAGTTATAGTCATATTTACCAGTCTGAAAAGAAAAAAAAAATCCACTATTTTATATCAGTAGAAGTTTTAGAATCTGGATTGTTTCTTGGTTATGAGGTCCAAAGGGATTCACACTCAAGCACCTAGTCATTAGGCCAAATTCCCTATGGAGTTAAAATTTATTTGTTAAATAACAACTTCAGCTTTTCATATAGATTCTCAATTTTTTTGAATCTGATGTTTTTCCTAGAAATGGTATATTTTTAAGTTTTGCCTGGCTACCATTATCTATCTCATTGTCCTACCATCAGTATATATTGTTCTGGTAGGTTAGATTACTGGAAGTTTATGCTTTATCAAAACCCCATTATAATTAATAAGGTCAGTTTGAGGTTTAATCTCCTAGGAGATAAGGAGTCAAGTTCGCTTGGTTCCCCTTATGCTTGGGAATGTAGCTAATTTATCATCTTGGAGCACACTGCTGCACCTTCTTTTTAATTAGTTATTGTATATGATCATTGGTACTGATGAGAAGCAGGAATCTCCCCTTTTACTTGGTTATTAGGAATGACTGTTGTCACTGATCATCCTTCTTTAATGAATCTCTATCTCTTTGGAGACCATCGTCCTCACATTTTTTGAGAGTTCACAGACTTAAAAATGTGGATATGCATATGTACATGGGATTTTTAAACCAAAATGCACTTAATAATACTCAACTATATATTAGTACTCTGTTTATTAAAATTGATAAATTAGTATGCCCTGTTTATTTCTGTTTTGTGTTAGAGCTCCCTTTTTTAATGCTTTACAGTATATTTGGTGTGCGATTACATCATCATGGCATTATGGAGGCTGAAAAATTTTCAATTAGTGATTATTCTCTTTTTGATGCTCAAATCGGGTAGTGGGACACCCTGTAAGCTGACTCCTTTGTTTGCTTGTTTGTTTGTTTGCTTGTTTGTTTACCATGCCTTCTTTCTGGCAGATATCCTCACTTTTTTCCTATCCCAAGGTATAAGAAACTACACTTCAAGGAGTAGTAGGATAAGGAGTCCTGGCTTCTTTCAGTGAATGATCACCCTGGAGAACAGGGCTTATGAATTTACTTGAGTAATGGCTGTAAGCAAAAGCACTACACCTTGCGCCATGTCCGTGACCAATTTTAAAAAGACATTTTTTAAAGAAACTTCTAAGGTCTCACTCAATTTTCCTAATTTAACATGTTGTTCTTTCTTTCCCTTCCTTCCTTCCTTCCTTCCTTCCTTCCTTCCTTCCTTCCTTCCTTCCTTCCTCTTTCTTTCTTTCTTTCTTTCTTTCTTTCTTTCTTTCTTTCTTTCTTTCTTTCTTTCTTTCTTTCTAATTTACATCCTAGTTAGTTAGCATTTAGTGCAATGATTTCATGAATAGATTCCAGTGATTCATCCCCTATGTGTAACACCCAGTGCTCATCCCAACAAATGTCTTCCTTAATGCCCCTTACCCATTTAGCCCATGCTGCCACCCACAGCCCCTCCAGGAAACCTCAGTTTCTTCTCTGTATTTAAAGTCTCTTATGTTTTGTCTTCCTCTCTGTTTTTATATTATTTTTGCTTCCCTTCCCTTTTTTGTATCTTTTTGCTTTGCTTCCCTGTTTTGTATCTTAAATTCCACATATGAGTGAAGTCATATATTTGTCTTTTTCTGACTTATTTTACTGAGTATAATATGCTCTAGTTCCATCCATGTTGTTGCAAATGGCAAGATTTCATTTTTTTTTGATTGCTGAGTAATACTCCATTGTATACATACACACCACATCTTCTTTATCCATTTATCTGTCAATGGATATTTGGATGGACTCTTTCCATAATTTGGCTATTGTTGATAGTGCTGCTATAAACACTGGGGTGCATGTGCCTCTTCAAAACAGCATACCTGTATCCCTTGGATAAATACCCAGTAGTGCAATTGCTGGGTTGTAGGGTAGTTCTATTTTTAATTTTTTTAGGAACTTCCGTACTGTTTTCCAGAGTGGCTGCACCAGTTTGCATCCCCAGAAGCAGTGCAAAAGAGATCCTCTTTCTCTGCATCTTTGCCAACATCTGTTGTTGCCAAGTTGTTAATATTAGCCATTCTGACAGGTGTGCAGTGGTATTTCATTGTGGTTTTAATTTGTATTTCCCTGATGTTGAGTGATGTTGAGCATTTTTTCATGTGTCTCTTAGCCATTTGGAACTCTTCTTTGGAGAAGTATCTTTTCATGTCTTTTGCCCATTTATTCACTGGATTATTAGTTTTTTGGGTATTGAGTTTGATAAGTTCTTTATAGATTTTGGATACTAACCCTTTATCTGATATGTCATTTGCAAATATCTTCTCCCATTTCGTAGGTTATCTTTTAGTTTTGCAGATTGTTTCTTTCACTGTGCAGAAGCTTTTTATTTTGATGAGGTCCCAAGAGTTCATTTTTGCTTTTGTTTCCCTTGCCTCCAGAGACATGTTGAGTAAGAAGTTTGTGAGGCCAAGGTCAAAGAGGTTTTTGCCTGCTTTTTCCTTGAGGATTTTGATGGCTTCCTGTCTTACGTTTAGGTCTTTCATCCATTTCGAGTTTATTTTTGTGTATGGTGTAAGAAAGTGGTCCAGGTTCATTCTTCTGTATGTCACTGTCCAGTTTTCCCAGCACCACTTGATGGAAAGACTGTCTTTATTCCATTGGATATTCTTTCCTGCTTTGTCAAAGATTAGTTGGCCATACGTTTGTGGGTCCATTTCTGGGTTCTCTATTCTGTTCCATTGATCTAAGTGCCATACTGTCTTGTTGATAACAGCTTTGTAATACATCTTGAAGTCCTGGATTGTGATGCCTCCAGCTTTAGTTTTCTATTTCAAGATTGCTTTGGCTATTTGGAGTTTTTCTGGTTCCATACAAATTTGAGGACTGTTGGTTCTAGCTCTGTGAAGAAGGCTTGTGTTATTTTGATAGGGATTGCATTGAATATGTATATGTAGATTGCTTTGGGGACTATCAACATTTTAACAATATTTGTTCTTCCAATCCATGAACTCTGTGCTCTTACCACCTGGAATCAAGAACTCCTCCTTTGTCTCTGGCCTCCATCCACTACCCACTTCTACCCTATATGTGACCAAGTCATCAGCCTTCCAGGGGACACCTCCATCTCGAGTTTGATCTCAGATGGGGTTGCATTTCCAAACCCCTCACTTCTGAGGGCCCTGTGGCTTTGACTCACTCAGACCCTCTGGGGGAGGGTCTCGCCAAGCAATGGCCAGGGGCTGGCCCACCCCCAGGAATGTTTCTATGACCACACCACTGTAGATGCCCAGAGACTGCAGCCAGATGCCATCCTATCCCAGAAAGAGTGCATGTTATTGTGTAGCAGCAGTGTTTCAGGGATTTTGGTAAATCACCACACACATCTGGCGCCAGGCTTCACCTTTCCCTAATGTTCTTATTCCAACATCAGCAACATGGCTGTTCTTCTGGGGTCCACTGGGACCTTTGCCTGTGGGGAGGCCACACAGCCTCTACCACATGTCCTCTAAGCAGGGGGAGCCATCTCTCCCCGTGTGACTCCAGGACCTCTTGCCCCAGGCTGTCTGCTCCTGGAGATTCACTCTTCCCACCAGAGCTCTACCAGCTATCAAGCTGAGGAGTTTCAGACTCTGCACTCCCCTGTTCATAGAGTCTTAATGGTATCAAAACCCTCTCATTTCTCCTTTCTCCCTTTCTTGTTAATTCCCTTATAGGTGTTTCCACTCTTTCCCTCCAGCTGCTTTTGGGGGGAGTGATTTTCCTGTACTTTCCCCCCGTCTCCATCATCTCTGTGCAAGCAAAAATGGCTCCCTACCTTCTGCGGCTTCTCTCTCCCTTGGTTCACCTCTCCATGCTGCATACCTTCCGAGTTCTGTGGTTAGAGTTATACAGATTGTTGAATTAAACCTCAGATCAGTTTTCTAGGTGTGCAAGATGGTTTGGTGTTGATCTAGCTGCACTTCAGGGATGAGAGATGCAAAAAATCTTCCATGCTGCTCCACCAACTTGGCCTCTCACTACTTTATTTTTTATAAGAGTTTTTTTTTAATATGAAATTTATTGTCAAATTGGTTTCTATACAACACCCAGTGCTCATCTGAACAGGTGCCCTCCTCAGTATAATAGGAGGTTTTAAAGGCCACCAAGACTTGCTATTACAGTGAAAAAAATGTTGCATATACAGTGTGCCATTTTGACCTAGAAAACCTGTGTACGGTTCTAAATTTGCATTGTTGTGATCATTTTGAGGAGAACATCTTTTTTGATGCCACTTAAACTAGGAAGATTGTGTTCATTTTTATTATGAATCCTCATACACATGATTTTTAATGATTATATAAAATTGTTCAGTTAGTATTTCTCTTTCTTTAGACATGAAATACTTCCTTTTTTTTTCTATGATAAATATCCCTTTGATGAATTTCTTTGTGGGTAAAGGTCTTTTGTATTAAATGTTGTTTCCTAAGGGAGGAATTCTTAAAATTTAAATTACTGGATCAAAGGGTACACTTTCAGAACTCTTCATATGAAAACAAGAATGATAGTAACACCTAGTTCATAGGGTTGTTCTGAACATGAAATGAGTCCATGTGTGATGCACTTAGAATGGTTTCTGGAACAGAGTAGTATTTAGTCAACATTGGCTCTATTTATTGTTGCTGAAATGCTTTCCACAGTGGTTCTACCCATTTATACTCCTGTGAGCAATGTTGGAGAGAACCAGTCAGGAAGCTTCTGAACACAGAAGCTTTCCAGGAAGTCTTGGATTTTCCTGTGAATAAATCTCTCCCCAGCTGGCCAGTGAAGATGGCTGAGACTATGTTGGCTGCTCACCAAGAGGGGCTGAGATTTCCCATTTGAAACCACTGGTGTCTGACTCATTCCTTACTCCTTATAGTGTTGAGTGATAAGAGAATTCAGCTCTGGGGCCACAAACATTCCTTGGTGCAGTACACTGAGGAACTCAGTTTCCTGAATTTTCACAGGGCAACTAAAATTGTCAGAGGCTATGTGCTCCTATAGGAAACTATTCTGGTATCTCAAAGATTCCCCGCCCCCCCCCAACAGCCTGAGAGAAGGAGGAAGAGTGGATCTCAGCTCCCCCAGGCCTTGTGCTAAGGGATGTAGAAAGTTAAAAGATCAACAAGACCAGCAACTGCTCTCAAAGACTTGATGATCCTATAGATTTAATAGTATATGTAGAATGGTCATAGACTGTTTTGGCTCTGTACAGATCCTTTTTCCCTTCTGGTGTGTGTACCTATCCCCCCGGAAGCTGCAACTGTTGTGGCTAGTGGAACCTTCTCTGGAAACTTGACCTGTCTCCCAGGAACAGCCAGTGACTGGCTGATATAACTTCAAGGGGAAAACACTCTCTGATGTGATGAATGCCTCAGAGAACTCCCAGACTACCCACTCAACCCAAGGCTAGACTTGGTATTACATACTTTGCTTAGCAACTTCCCTGTCCTACTTCTGTCCTTCACATCCATTTGACCACCTCTCCACCCCAGCCCTTGAATCTGTGTTTTTAGGGAAACTGAGTTAATATTAGAAGATAAGTTTGGTAGGGTGCCTCGGTGGCTCAATCAAGTATCTGACTCTCAATTTCAACTCAGGTCATAATCTCACAGTTTCATGAGTTCGAGCCACAAGTCAGGCTTTGTGCTGATAGTGCAGAGACTGCTTGGGATATTCTCTCTCTCTCTCTCTCTCTCTCTCTCTCTCTCCTTCTCTCTTTACCCCTCCCCCACTCCTGCTGTCTCTGTCTCTCTAAAAATAAATATATAAACTTAAAAAAAAAGTTTGGCTAGCTAGGTAGACTGTTCCTACAGATTCAATATAGATAAAAGGAAAAGGAAATGTGTGTGCATGTGTGGGTGGCAGTACTTGCTGGAGATGCTTACCTTTGAGCTAGGTGTATGTCTGTATGATATAAAATGATACATATGAAATATAAAATGAGCAAGAGAATTTCATATAATAAATGTTATGAAAAAACATGTTTTAGGAACTGTGATGTAATGATTTAGAAAGATCATTTTAACTTTCTCGTTTTGCTCAGCATGACTGATGTAGCACTCTGGTACTCTTGCTGGTATCTTGGTACCAGTGCTATAATTAGAGCTGTCGTTTACTGAACAAGTGGATACTGAGCATTTACTGTGTGCAAGCCTTGCATTGAGCACTGGGATAAAAAAGGGGTTAAGTTGGTTCACCTCTCCATTAATTGACTCTTGGCTAAAATAGAGGTAATGAAATCTAGCTGTCCTAAAGAAGTCTGCATCGTCCTCTACTCCTCCCCTCCCATCATCCCTGAGGCTTTTCAGCTCTTGGTGCACAAAGAGGAAGCTTGTTTAATGGCTTTATTTATCTGCTCTTCTATTATTAGGGAGGAGAAAAGCCACTAGTGTGAGGATTTCTGTAAAGACTTAACAATTTTATTATGACATAAAAGAGTCATCATGTTTTATCAAAGTCATTCTGTCTCTGTTACCTACACATTAGAAGGGGGAATTGAAAACTCCAGAACTTCATGCTGTTTTCCCTCCCAGGACTGGAAAGCCCACGAAAAAGCTATGGGAAATATTTCAAAACAAGTTACACAGTGTTTGATGGATAATAAGCCCAGAGCTCTGAGATGTATAAAGTATACAATTCAATAGAATTTGTTTTTTTCAAAAGCAGCTGCAAGAAAAAAAAATAACACCAAACAACGGTGGTCTCACACAGCTGAAAATCCACTCCATATCCTAGAGGAAGAAATCAATAAACGTTTCCCAGTAATTGAAGGTCTCCCTCCCAGAAGATAGAAAGAAACAGTTGTAGTGAGCTCAAGATAGCAGCTACAAAATACATTTCCTCTAAAGTTAATTTTAAGAAATAAAAATGTTAAGCTATATGTAATTGATATGTTAAATGAGTGGAACTCACAAAGCACAGTCAAAAAACAACTTTATTCTGCACACACTCTCCTAGTGTTCACCTTCCTTTGCTCTAGTGTGCCTGTGCACAAACAGGCACATAATCCAGTGCCGATAGATCTTTCCAGGCCCCTGAGTGTGATCAGGCAGGTTCTGTAGCTTATCTTCATGCTCTTAGATTATAAAAAAGTCACTAGACCTTTTAGGTAACCAAGAAGTCTCAGTTCTAAGATTAGTAGGTCTTGTCCCATGCAATAGGAAGGGCTTGGAACTTCAAAGTCAACTTTTCTCCCCTCCCTCAGCGCTAGCCTGGGCTGGCCTGGCCACTTCCAGCAGGAAAGGTGAGCGTGGGGGTCTGTAGGCTTCTATTTCTCCACCTTGTCGCCACTCTGAACCTTTCACTTACCCTCTCACTAACCAATGGATCTCTCCCTAGCTAGTCCAGTGGAGGTAAGGGTAGAGAGGTAGTAAAGGACAAGAAAACACTTAGAAGATTCGCATTGGTTTCTTCTATCTTTTGCCCTTGATGAATGTTTAAAATTGACTTTCACTTGGGCTTAGTGAGCAATCATAGCCAATAGCTTTTCTTAGGAGCCAGTGGTAGGTTCTTCAGTGGCTCTGCATAATGGAATAGATAGTTTGTTTTTTCTGTGAAGCAGATGATACTTTTTTTTTTTTTTTTTTTTTAATCTGCTGACCTTTTGTATATCCTCCATCATTCCCCGGGAATATGTGATTGACCCTGTTCTCTACTATCATCTCAGTCAGCACTTGGGGCCAGAATTTGGAGAAAGCTGAAGGTAGGTTCTTACTCTCTCTCCTCTGTGTAAACGTCTGGTACCCAAGAGAACACTCTTATGTATATTTTTCCCCTGCCCTTTGTGGATGGACAGCTCGATCTCAGTGCCAGTGGGTTCATAGCCAAAAACTCTAGGTAGCTTAGTTAAGAATTTAACTTTGGTCCATGGGTTCTCCAGATCTCACATGAGGGCCTTTCTTCCTCCCTAATAAAGTAGATAAAGCCATTAAATATTAATCTCTCTTGGGGCAGCTAGGTAATAAGGGAGAATGGGGGGAGCAAAGAATGCCATAAAATCCTAGTGACTTTTTTACACAGAAAAATACTTTCTCTGGTTTCCTACCTCTCTGGATGAATTCTTAGCCACAGCATAAGTAGCTGAGGTTATGATAGGGATGAAGATGGCCTTTTTCTAAAGCCAAGTCTGATTGTGCAACATGATGTTATAGAATTAGGCTCCCTCATAGCCATGGGAATGCTAGGGCCCTGAAAAATAGAAGCCAGGTGGTGTAGTGCATCTGTCAGAAGCGAGGTGGGTGCAGCTATCATAAAGAGTGGCAGGGTCAGAGTAGCAATACAGAGGCCTGATCCACAGTTAGGATATGGTTAGTGGAATACGGAGTCCCTGGAGTTAAATTAGATGGTCTACCAACATGTATATTCTTCAGTCAACAAATATCATTACAAGAAATCTCAGGAATCTAAGGACAGATGCCTCAGTAAAAAGTCTTGATCATTTGTTTTTCAGATTTGATTGAGTTTTTTTTTTAGATTGAGAGCCCATTAATGGAAGAGAAGCCTGGGTTTCTGGGAGAAAGCACCCTGGGACACCTTGGCAAGTATACTTGGGAATGATTCCCCAGTCTTTACCCAGAAGAGACTTTTGGCCTCTTCCTCTGGTAACTATGCACTGGTGAAAGGGGAATGCCAAACTTGCTGAGGACCTTTATATATAGTACTTGACTTGACAGTGATATCTGGAGAATAACATGAGACTGTAGGAGTGGAGGTATGTGAGATGCAGGTAACAAATGGATTCCTGGCCAAGGTCCAGTTTACAGCAGATCTGTTTGGCTAATGAGCCCACCTGGTGGTTTATTCCCTTCTCTCAGAATGCAAAATTGGAATGAACCTACTTAGTTACTGTCACTCCCCTACACTGGTTCTTCAGCCTCTGAGGTAAGGGCTATTACTTTCACTTGGAGAATGCCAGCATACTCTTCTGCAACTCTAAACCCACTTTCCCCCTGACCAAAAATAGAGTAAGTCAAAGACATTATTGCATTCCAGAAGGGGAATGGTCATGGCTGACTTTACTGTCACTTTGAAGGATCTAAAAGATGATAGAGTGTTGGTCCTCATATTTTCAACCATTTCAATGCACTAACCCCTGAAGAAACCCTGGTACCCTGGATAATTAAAAAATTCTTCATGCAATCACCATGTAGAAGACCTAATGGTGGTTGTTGTTCCAGATGTGGTATCTCTTCCAGAGTAGATCAACATAACCTCAACATGTGGCCATTGATTTGGCAAATGCATTATTTTTTATTCCAATAAAAAAAAAGAGTTTAGATTCACATGCAGTGGTCAGCAATATGCATCTTCAGTTTTGTCTCAGAGCTGTATTAGTTCTCATGTCCTCTGAAGATATCCGGAACATTTGGACATCAGGCAGAACATCACATTAATCTACTGTACTGGTTTTATTGTGCTAATAAAGCCCAACAAATAAGAAGTGGCTAGCATGCTAAAGGCTTTGGTAAGACACATGTTCTCTGCAGAATGGATGATAAACCCTATAAAGATTCTGAAAACTTCATGTCAGTAGAATATTTAAGAGTCTAGTAGTCAGTCAGACCAACCTAGGCCATTACTTTCAAAGGAAAAGAAAAATTATTTTATCTAGCACTTCCCACCACTTGGAAAGAAACTAAATATCAAGCAGGTCTCTTGGGGAAAAGCAACCTCTCCCACACCAGAGAAATTTCTCCAACCCATATATGAAATGATGCAAAATGCTGTCAGTTTTGAGTGGGGCCCAGAGAAGGAAAAGGCTCTGTAGCAGAACCAGAGCATAGTGTAAGCAATCTATTATTTGGGCCAGATAACCTGAAGACTCTAGGGTATTAGAGGTATGGAAAAAGCTGTCGTGTCGAACTTACAAGTTACAGTGGGAGAGGCAAAACACAGGCTCCTTGGAGAGCCAGAGTGACATAACTTTACACACCTTCTAAAAAACTGTTCCTGCCATGTTCCTGCACCCTGGTAGAGATAAAGCAACATGGGTTATACCAAGATACTATGTGTCTGAAACTGCCCATCTTGAGCTGCCAAACTTATCAAAAAATATTAAGGTTGAGAGGGCCCAGGAAGACAACATAAGATAGAAGTGGTATATTTGGGATTGAGCTCAAGTAGGACTAGAGGGTACAAGCAGGGTTCATACGCAGGTAGATCAGAAATCACTGTCATCTACCACTGCTGCACTGGGACCTCAATCTCAGCTTATACCCCTCAGTTTATACCCTTTATGAGCAGCTGATAGAGGAGGGAAAAACTTAACTTGGTTTATGGATGGGTTGACATGGAATAGGAGGACAAATTGAAAATAATGACATCTGCATTGCAGTCTTGAGACTGGGATTAAAAGGCAGTGTGCCTGAATAGCCATTTTGTGTGTAAGGAGAAGCGACCAGGGGTTAAGATACATAGGGATTTAGAAGCACAAATAAATGGCCTGATCGCCAAGGATAGGGGAGCATATATTTTTCTTGGTGTCTGTCTTTATCCTTCCCTTACTTCTTTCTTGTTTTTTTTTTTTTTTCCTTTTCTTTAGCATATAGTACTTGGAGTGTATAAATACCCATTATTCGTTCAAATATCTAGTCATGCTGGCTTTTGCTCTTCTTTCTCCTCTTCATCCTCACTTAAATTTACTCCGTGCTTCCAATGTACCTGGCACTGTTCTTAGTGCTTAACATGGGTATGATCTTCAATCCTCAGGAAAAAAAAAAAACCCAGCAAGATTGGTGGTGCTATGAGATGAAACAGACACAGATGCTTAAATAACTTGTCTAATGTCTTACAGCCAGTAGCTGGATTGCTGATATTTTCACATGGGCATCGTTTTGACAAAGAATTAATGCCACTCTCCCATGAGATTTAACACATGAAATGAGATCAACCATTAACACCATTATCATAAAAACAAGTTTTATTTCCTTACTTGAATTTTTCAAAAAATTATTTTAATGTTGATGTGGGTCAACTGCTTTAAATTGCCTTTAAATTCTCTGTTGTGTTGAAGGTTGATCATGCAGTAGTATCCTCCAACCTTCAAGATGGGTCCAGATGGGTCCTCTTTAAGTTCTTCAGCCTGATACTTTCAGTTCTTTTTAAGAAAGTCTTTTTCTTCTTTCTTTTTCTTTTTCTGTTTTTTTTTTTTGGCCAGGGGAGAGGGGTTATAGACTCTTCTTTCCAATAAGTTCCTAGGAAGGTAGCTGTGTAACAGCTGCCTAGCTGTGTGATTGACACATGGAGAGGTCAGATTGCTTGCCCAGGGTAATTCTGCAGGCCAGTGATGGCGCTAGCATAGACAGGTAAATCTGGCATTATGCCTTTAGCTCTAACTTCTGTATCAAAGAGTCAGTTTAGAAACAGGGGACACCTGTATACAGCTTTAGCATGGCATGTTTACTGTTGGGATTTAAGCCACTAGTCATGATCTACAGATTCAGTGTGTTTTCATTTGGTATTTGTTAATATTTCCTATGCATTATAGTAACTTGACGTTGCTTAGTTTCATTTTATTTTTTAATTTTTATTTATTTTTTGCTTAGTTTCATTTTCTTACATGTTGTCATCATCATTGATAAAAAACAGCATCAGACCTCAAAGAAATAGCATTGGTAGTAAAATAGGATCAAAAGTTCTATTTTACTTGGTAAAAATGTCTTACACCAACCCCAGTAGTGTCTTCCTTGTGAAACAAATATCAGGGTGGATATTCATCAGTTACACTGCCAACAGTTAAGATAATTTACTTAAAATGAAATGATTTTGCATAATTAGTTGATGAACACAAAAATCTAATAAATAGGCACATTTTAAGAGATGACTTTATAAGTGGGGAAGTATATGTAGTCTGAACAATTAGACAATGAATTAACGAGTCCATGCTCCAAAGTATAAAATCTCCTCCCATTCAGAAATAGACTGTAAACTGCACAAAATCATAAAGGTTTGTCTAAAGATGTGTGTCATGGAGGCTTGGTCATTTGCTTCCTTACTCTTTTTAATTCTTGGTGAGTGATAGGCCAGAACCTAGAGCAAGGTGAGTGAGGTACTTGCCTCAGAAACAAAACGTAGGGAGGCACCAAAAAACTCAAGAATCAAGATAAATCATATTTGAATGCAGCATTTAAAAAATTGAAATTAGTACCCAAAATCCTTCATGAACGAAATGTCAACATTAAATTTTTTTTAAACATTTATTCATTTTTTCAGAGACAGAGACAAAGCATGAGTGGGAGAGGGGCAGAGAGAGAGAGAGACACACAGAATCCAAAGCAGGCTCCAGGCTCTGAACTGATAGCACAGAGGCTGACGCAGGGCTCAAACCCACAGACCGTGAGATCGTGACCTGAGCTGAAGTCAGACACTCAACCAACTGAGCCACTCAGCACAAAATGTCAATATTTTAAATAAAGCTAGGATTTGATTCTGATTTGAATGAAACATCTTAGTTGCCCCTTCCTAATCCTGGCCTAATTACCTGATTACTCAGTTGTTACAGTCTCCAAGACTGTAAACTGTGTGAAGAAAATCCATCTCTGCCCTTTTCACTGTAGTATCTGCAGGGCATGTCACAGTGGATATGTTCAGTATATCTTCCATGAATGAATGAAAAAAAATGTTTAGTGGAAGGAGGACGAGGCTGTGACTTTAAATGGTGGTAGACCATGTGATCTTCTCAGTAGGTAGCCTTAATTTTATCACTTCTCTGTAGGCCTCATCTTTGAAAAGAGGAAATTGAACCATAAGAGCTATGTGGTTCTTTTCAGCCTTCATGTTTTAAGATTCTTAACTGGCATAATGGCAAACTATCATCATGAGGATTAACCCATCCAGTCATTCAACAACATTTATCACATGATATCCAGATACCCAACAGTGGACTAAATGATGGAGAAAACAAGATCAGAAGCAAGGGTCCCACAATGATCTCACAATGCAGAGGAAAGGTAGACATGTGGCACAAATGGGAAACATGGACAGAATTCCTCTAGCAGAGTGCAGAAGTAACATTAGGGAGGAATGCCTAGGTCTCCCAAGGAAGTCCACATTTTCACAGAGGAGTGAGAAAAGGGTAAGGAGGAGTTTGTCAGCCAGAAAAGGGTGAGAGCATTCTAGCTTGGGGAAGAGCATGTGTATGACTGGATATGTTTTTCTTTCTCTTTCCTGGAGACTAGCATTGGAAGGCAATGGATGCTAAGAATAGAAAGAGTGTTTAAAAATTAAACACAAGGGTGGAGAAGGAGACAGCGATTCTTGAGTACAGTAAGTAGAGGAGTTGTGCTACCAGGTATTACTTTTTGCACAACCAAGTTTTGATTATCTTTAATGGATCTTGAGGGCAGACCCTTCCTCATCTTGAGCATCTCTGTGCCCATTCTTTGCCCTTGGTGTGTAAAACCTCTCCCAATCCCAGTTGAAGGAATTATGGTCTTGTTCTGGCTGGCGGTGGGACATAAGAAGAAGCAGGACCCATACAGGACAAAGAGTGACGTATGTGTGCTCATATGTGACAAAGTATCATGAGAGAGTGTGTATATACTAGAATAAAGGTATTTACTCAGAAGAAAAAGGAACACTGCCATTGTTGGGGAGAAAACAAATTATAAGAAGGACCCAATTGGCTCAAAGGACCACAAAATATAGGCTGAGCTAATCATATAAATCGGTTGGATGGAAGAGGATTACAAATATATTTGTTTATGTTCCCTTGATGGTAGTTGAATTTTGTGATCTATAAGTCATTATATTGACTGTTCTAATACTACATCAGCAGACAATCCTTGTAGTAACCCCCTAAGGTGAGAAACACATGAAGGAGGGAGACTTGGATGCAGTCAGATTGGTGTAAGGACAGTGATCTGGGTTTTCCCTTTGTAATGGCTAACTAACAAATCCATATCTCCATCAAAAAAACTGAGCCCCAGACTAAGAAGAAACTTCTTTCCAGGGCTGCTGGATTGACATCTTTGTGTCAGTATTTCTCTCTGGAGAGCTCACCTCTGTGGAGAGCTCACCTTTGTGCTGAGGTGAAAAATAAGGTGCTGATACATTTCGAGCCTTCACTGTCTGGAATTTATTTGGGAACACGCTCATTTTTTTTTCCCCGAGAGCATTTCAGGTTGATGTGCTCTGGTGACTTTGACCTGAGGCTTCACAGGCCAAAGAGGAAGACAGCAGAAGCAGATGTTCACTCCCTGACCCGCTTCTCTTGTTTTCACAAAGGGAATAGGCTTTGCTAAAGGTCAGGTGTTTTTTTTGATCATCTGACTGCATTATTCTTCCCACTGGAAGCCCACTCTCTATCTGTGCAACTCAGGTACTTCTATTTTAGATTATCTTCTGGACTTAAGGTACTATCACTTTCCTTTTGTCCTGCCCTGAGAGGAAAGGACTTTCCAGCAATGATCATGAGGCTGTCTCTGTACTGGGTAAATAAATCCTATAAAGAATAGCATTTGCATTCAGCTGAAAATTGCATTGGCTCAAATACAAAATAGCATTAAATATTGTACACCTTTTATTCATGTCATAACCTAAAATTATAATCTACTAAATCAATGAGAGTAAAGAGAATTTATCTTAAGAACTAGCTATAATCAATTGGTGCCTGGAATACTATACTGAGTACTGAGGTTGCTTCCCAGCTCAGTGGGAAGCCTGTCTGATGAGTATGGGGAAGGGAGAATGGAGGCACATGTGCCAGGAATTGGCATTACCTTGATCTTACTTTCTAAACTTTCTCTTCCTCCTGCAACCATCAGAGCTCTCTTCACATCTGTTAAACCTTGCTTCCAACTCTCATGTATTGCCTTGTTATGAAATTAAGTATACTCTTGGGTCACAGAGAAGGTCTTCCTTTATTGGAATTCTATAATCTATACCTTTTATAAATATTTTTCATGCTTAGTCCTTATGTTAGCAATCAAAGGATTGCCAATATTTAAACAGAGTACCATTTTTACCTGTCAACTTGGAAAATATTTTGAAAATTACATTAGCCAGTGTTAGTGACAGTATAGGATAAAATGGGCACTGTAACACATTAGTGGTGGGAATGCATCTTTGTAAATCTTGTTTGGAGGGTGACTTGAAAATAAATATTAGGAGTCTTAAAAATATAAAAATAGATCTAGAAATGATTTTTTTTGGCATTTAACCTGAGGACAAAATCCTGAAAGACAAAGAGTTATACTCATGTGTACCCAGTATAGTGTTATCTATAATAGAAGTAGCAAGCAAATATTGTCAGCCACAAGTTGAATAATTATGGTGTAGTAAAAAAAAAGTAGTTTCCTTTAAGAGGTCATCTGCATGCCACATACTTAACACATTTTAGTTTGTTAATTCAGTCAGATGAGGAAACTGAGGCTAAGAAAGGCTAAATAAAGGAGTTCCCATCCTCATAATATGTGTACAATAATTTCAAAACTGCCATAAAACCCCTAGAACTGCTGGGAGAAATAGGACAATGCTTAAATATCATATTTAAATGCATAGCTGCACTTGTAAGAATGTAGCAGAAGTCTTTAGGGGGCAGAAATGGAGAGGATATTGAAACAGAGAATGTCAAGCAGAAGCATTCACTGCTCTGGTGTAGGACTAGAGGTGGGATTTCTGGTCTCTAAACATGGGGCTTAGATTTTAATATCTACATGTCATAGAAGATAAGTTATATCCTAGGAGAGTTGTAGGATCTCATAATTTGAATAAAATTAGATTCTAATGAGTGGGTAGATTGGGAAAAATGTCCATTCATTGTTGAAGGGAGTTGCTGAAGTAGTTTGTCATACTTGAAGCACTGGCTGAAAAATAAGTTTCTAATGAGCTACCATAATCATTGGCCTGCTCAATTTGGAATGGGGATTTGGATAGCAGCACCAGAAGAAATGATCTATGAAAGAAGTAATTGAGAAACCAGACTTTACTAAAATTAAAAACGTCTGCTCTGCCAAAGATAATATCAAGAAAATTAGAAGATAAGAAACCACAGACTGGGAGAAAATATTTGAAGGAGACACATTTGGTAAAGGACTGTTATCCAAGATATAAAAAGACCCAAAAATCAACAATAAGAAAATGAACAAACTAAATGAAAAAAAAGGTCACAGACTTTAACAGACACCTCACCAAAGAAATACATATGGCAAGCATATAAAAAGATGCTCTACATCATATGTCATCAGGAAAATGCAAACTAAAACAAGTAGATACCACTACACACACTATTAAAATAGTCAAAATCTAGAACACTAGCAATGTCAGATGCTGATGAGGATGTGGAGCATCAGGAAGTCTCCTTCATTGCTGATGGGAATGCAAAATGTTGCAGCCACTTTGGAAGATAGTTTGGCACTTTGATATAAAACTAAGCCTACTCTTACCCTATAACCTAGAAAATTAAAATTCATAAAAAAAGAAAGAATTATAAAATGACAGAGGTAAGCACCTTGGTACACAATGACCGAGGTTGGCCTTTAAAGTCAGTTTTGACTTTCCAAATGGACAAAGCAAGAAGGGAATTGACATCAGGCACAGAGTGCACATTTCATAAGATGAAAGTCTCACCAGACTTATAAAACTAAACATAATCTTACCAGAGGATCCAGCAGTTGTGTTCCTTGGTATTGACCCAAAGGAGTTGAGAACCATGTCCACACAGAAACATATACATAGAGGTTTACAGTGGCCTTGTTCATAATTGCCAAAACTTGGAAGCAACAAAGATGTCTTTTAGCAGATAAATAAGTTTTAGTACATCCAGACAATGGAATATTATTCATTGCTATAAAGATATGAGCTATCAAGTCATGAAAAGGCTTGGAGGAAACTTAGCACATTGCTAAGTGAAATAAGCAAATCTGAGAAGGTTATATATTGTATGGTTTTTTTTTTTTTAGCTGTATGAGATTTTTGAGAAGGTAAAACTATGAAGCAATAAAAAGATCAGTGGTTTACAGGTATGGGTGGTGGGAATGGGGTTAGAGATGAATAGGAAAAACACAGGATTTTTAGGAGCTAAAACTACTTTGGATATTATAATGGTTGATCCATATTATTATATATTTGTCCAAACCCATTGAATGTACAACACAAAGAGTGAACTCTTAGGTAAACTGTGGACTTTGGGTGACTATGATGTGTTAATGTAGGTTCATCCTTGGTTAAAAAAAAAAAAGTAACATTCTGGTTAGTGATATTGATAGTGGAGACTACGTATGTGTGGGCAGGGCATATCTGGGAAATCTCTGTCCCTTTCCCTCAATTTATTGTAAAACTAAAACTGCTTTAAAAATTGTCTTTAATAATAATTTTTAAGAAGTATGGACTCCTTGATCACCCTGCTTAGGCTCTGACTCCTTCTCCAAAGCTTGCTTATCTCATCCACCGTGGATGCCTACATTGTTCTGTTATGCTTAAAGATGTCAAGATTAAATTGTTCAGGAAAAGAAGAGGAAGTAGAAGGAGAAGTGAGGGTAGCAGGATTTTCTCTTTAGGGGTGGTGGGCATTGTCAAACTAATTGTAAAACATATAGGTAAATACAACAGAGTAAGAACGATGAAACAATCTTGAAAATGAACTGAGTTGTAAGCTTTACTACATATGAAAACTTACAATTAGGATACTGTGATGTTTGTGCCAAGATAGACAAATAGACCAGTGGAATAGAATAAGGAATCTGGAAACAGATACACACATGGATAGTTGATTTATGACAAAAGTAGTACTATAGAGCAGTGGGGAAAAGGATGGTTTTAAATAGTGACTTTGAGTCTATTAGCTGTCCATAGCTAATAGAAGGTGGCTGTCTACCTTCTAGACAGGAAGGTAGTTTCTTTATGACCTTGAAGTAGGACAAGTTTTCTTAAATAAGACAAAAAGATTCCTACCCACGAAGGGAAAAGAGAAATTGGAGCACCTTAAAAGGAGTAATTTTTGTTTATCAGAAGAACATCTTAGGAGAGTGAAAAGAGTGAATGGCAAAATATAGTTCCAACAAATACCAGTGAAAAGGGCCTGAGTTAAGACTATATACTTTTAAAAAACTTAGAAATTATGGAGTAAATGACAGACAACCTAATATTTAAAAATGGGCAATATAATAGGAACTTAACAATTGGGATTATTCAAAGAGCTGATAAGCATTTGAAAAGGTGCTTCACTCTACTAGTAATAGGGAAATACAAAATAATACCATGATGAAATACAACAAAAGGCTTAGAAAATAGATGGACATTACCAAGTGTTGACAAACATGTGGCAATCAGGAATGCTTATGCATTGCTGGTAAGAGTATAAGTTGGTACAACCCTTTTAGAAAACAATTTGCTATTTATTCAAGTTGAGTATATGCTTAATGTATAAATCAGCAATTCCACTTTAGGTAAATATCAAATGTGAATGTATAAACACAATATATAACAATTTAGGTAAATAACATACATACATACATACATACATACATACATACACATACACATACATACATACATACATACATACATACATACATACATACAAGAAATAATAAAATTACAAGCCGTATACAAGAATGTCCATAGCTATTTGTAATAGTCCCAAACTGCAAACAGCCTAAATGTCCATCAACAGTAGAGTGGATCAATACATTATACTACTTACATTGTAGTACTCTACAGCAGTAAATGTTAACCAATATATATTGCTACTTAAACTAACATGAATGAATCCCATAAACCTAATAATAAATGGGACAAAAAAGCCAGAACCAAGAGAATATCTACTGTTATTTCACTTAAATAAAATTTAAAAACAGGTATAACTAATCTGTCATTTTAGAAGTTAGGATGGTAATTCCCAAAGGAGGAAGTGAGGGGGTAGCGATAGATAGGAACATAAGGGGGTCTTCTTGGGTGCTGGTTATGTGCTTGACCTGGATGGTGGTTACATGGGTCATCAATTTGCAACTTTTAGAATGTACGTTCTGCCTGAGAATTAAGAACTAAACAAAAGGATTAAATAACAGATTAGTCACAGTCAAATAAAGAAATGGTGTATGTTTTGTAGGAACTGAAAAAAAATGTATTCTGGCAGTGTTTTATAAACATAGATTCTATCGATTGATGATGTTTTGAGTTCTTCTATATCTTTACTAATTTTCTGTCTAATTCCATAAATTGAGGATTGTTGAGGTCTCCAACTACAATTTTGTATTTATAAAGTTCTCCTTTCAGTTCTGTCAATTTTTGCTTCATGTATTTTGCAGCGCTGCTATTTGCAGCATACTCACTTAGGATTAGGACTCATCTAGGTCATTTTGGTGAACTGACCTTTTTATCATTATAGAATGATAAAATTCCTTCACATTTCTGATAATTTTCCTTGTTTTGAAGTCAATTTACATGATGTAGCTACTCCTACTTTATTTTAAATAATGCTGGTGTGATAATCTTTTTCTGTCCTTTACTTTTAAACTGCCTATACTGTTATATTTGAAGTGATTTTTTTTCTAGACAGCATATAGTTGGGTCATGTTTTTTAATCCAATCTGCTAATCTTAGTCTTTTAAGTGCTATATTTTGATCATTAACTTTTAATGTAAGTACTTGTAAATTGGAGTTTAAATCTGTCTTTTTTTGTTTGTTTCTGTTGTCTCTGCTTTTTTTGTTCTTTTCCCCCTGCCTCTCTGTGTGTTGCTTAAGCATATTTTACAATTCCATTTTGATTCTCTAAAATGTTCTTGAGTGGTATGTCTTTGTATAACCATTTTGGTGGTTGCTCTAGATACTACATTATATAAATATATATAAAACATATGTATATAACATCAATATCTACTAGTGCCATCATCTTATCAGTTGGAGTATAGAAACATTATTTTCTTTCATGTTCTTTTACTTTCTCTGTCTATAATATCATTGTCTTAAATACTTCCTGCTTATACATTTATAATCATATCAGACAGTATTATGATTTTGGCTAGTAACTGTGAAATATAATTTAGAAAATTCTAGAGAGTAAAGAGAGACTATTGTATTTATCTATATTTTTGCTTACTGTGTTCTTTTTTACTTTCCTGATATTCCAAGTTTCTGTCTTTTATTGTTTCTTTTCTCTTTAGAGAATGACCTTTAGAGTTTGAAGGGGGAGGGGGTAACAAATTCTCTTAATTTTTTTTTCATCTGAGAATGTCTTGATTTTACTTTCATTCCTGAAGAATATTTTCACTGGATTGACAAATATTTCATTTTAGCACTTTAAAAATATGCTCCTTCAGAGAATTACCATATGATCCAGTAATTCCACTAGTGGGTATTTACCTAAAGAAAATAAAAACACTAATTCAAACAGATACATGCACCCCTATGTGTATTGCAGCATTATTTAAAATAGCCAAGATAGAGAAGCAACGCAAGTGTCCATCCATAGGTAAATGGTTACACACACACGCACGCACACACACACACACGCACACACACACACACACTATGGAATACTACACAGCCATAAAAAGAATTAAATATTGCCATTTGTATCAACATGGATGGATCTAGAAGATATAGTGCTAAGTGAAATACATTAGAAATAACATATGATTCCACTCATATGTGGAGTTTAAGAAACAAAACAAATGAATAAAGAAAAAAAAAAAACAGACTCAGAGAACAAACTAGTGGTTACCAGTGGGGAGATGAGTGGGGTGAAACAGGTGAAAGGATTAAATACCATGATGAACAGTGAGTAATGTATAGAATTTTTGAATCATTATATTGTGTATTCAAAACTAATATAACATTTATATTATTTGCAATAAAATAGTTTACCTTCTTTATTAATATAGTCTATACCAAGCAGGCATAAAACATTTGACCAATAAATATATTACAACTGGATGTACGTGGGTTGCTCAGTTGGTTAAGAATCTGACTTTGGCTCATGATCTTGCAGTTTGTGAGTGTGAGACTTGTGTTGGGTTCTGTGCTGACGGCTCAGAGCCTGGAGCCTGCTTAGGATTGTTTGTCCCCCTTTCTTTCTGCTTTTCCTCTGCTTGTGCTCTCTCTCTCAAAAATAAATAAATATTAAAAATTTTTCAAAATATACAACTGAAAAAAAATGAACATTTGGTACTTCTTTCTGGCCTCCATGTTTTCTGATGAATTATCTGCTGTTCTTTGAACTATTTTTATCTTCTGAGTAAAGTGTCCTTTCTGTCTTGATGCTTTCAAGTATTTTTGTCTTGAGTTTTCAGAAGTGTGGCTTTAAGTGTGCTCACATGAATTTTTGGAGTTGATCTTGGTTGGTCTTGGTATAGACTATTAAATTTGTAGGTCTATGTCTTTCGCCATCCTTAGAGGTTTTAGTCATTATTTCTTAGAATACTTTTTCAGTGCTGTCCGTCTCTTCTTCCCAGACTCCCTATTTCATTAAAGTTGCCTTTTTTTCTTAATGTCCCACAGATCCTTGAGGTGCTGTTGATATTTTTTTCCTTTGGCTATTTCCTGTTATTCAGGTTACATTTCTTTTGTTCTGTCATCCATCGTTTATCTCCTCTTTCCCCTTTATTCTGCTATTACGACTATCCACTGTAATTTTTGTTATCAGTTTAACTTTTTAGTTCTAAAATTTCCATTTGGTTCTCTGGATATCTTCTATTTCTTTGAGGTTTGTTATGTCTTTGCTGAAGATTTCTATTTTTTCATTTGCTTCAAGTTTGTCCATAATGGCTTGTTGAAGCATTTCTATAATGTCTACTTTAAAATCTTGTCAGATAATTCTGAAATACCTGTGATCTTGGTATTGGCATCTAATTATTATCTTTTTTTTTCATTTATTTTGAGATCTTCCTGCTTCTTATATGATGAGTGATTTAAAAAAAATTTTAATATATTTTTTAAATTTACATCTAAGTTAGCATATAGTGCAACATTGATTTTAGGAGTAGATTCCTTAATGTCCCTTATCCATTTAGCCCATCCCCCCTCCAACAACCCCTCCAGTAACCCTCTGTTTGTTCTCGATATTTAAGAGTCTCTTATGTTTTTGTCCTCCTCCATGTTTTAATGTTATTTTTGTTCCCCTTCCCTCATGTTCATCTGTTTTGTATCTTAAAGTCCTCATATGAGTGAAGTCCTATGATACTTGTCTTTCTCTGACTAATTTCACTTAGCATAATACCCTCTAGTTCCATCCATGTAGTTGTGAATGGCAAGATTTTGTTCTTTTTGATTGCCGAGTAATACTCCATTGTATGTATGTATGTGTATATATATACATACACACACACACACACACACACACACACACACACACACACACACACCATATATACTTATATCCCTTAGATAAATACCTAGTAGTGAAATTGCTAGGTCATAGGGCAGTTCTATTTTAATTTTTTGAGGAACCTCCATAGTGTTTTCCAGAGTGGCTGCAACAGCTTGCATTCCCACCAGCAGTGCAAGAGAGATTCTCTTTCTCCACATCCTCACTACCATCTCTTGTTGCCCAAGTTGTTAATGTTAGCCATTCTGACAGGTGTGAGGTGGTATCTCATTGTGGTTTTGATTTGTATTTTCCTGATGATGAGTTATGTTGAGCATTTTTTCATGTGTTGGTTGGCCATCAGGATGTCTTCTTTGGAGAAGTGTCTCTTCATGTCTTTTTCCCATTTCTTCCCTGGATTATTATTTTTTTTGGGGGGGTGTGTTGAGTTTGATAAGTTCTTTATAGATTTTGGATACTAACCATTTACCTGATATGTTGTTTGCAAATATCTTCTCCCATTTCTTCAGTTGCATTTTAGCTTTGATGATTGTTTCCTCCACAGTGCAGGGACTTTTTATTTTGATGAGGTCCCAAGAGTTCATTTTTGCTTTTGTTTCCCTTGCCTCCGGAGACATGTTGAGTAAGAAGTTTCTGAGGCCAAGGTCAAAGAGGTTTTTGCCTGCTTTCTCCTCAAGGATTTTGATGGATTCCTGTCTTACATTAATGTCTTTCATCCATTTTGAGTTTATTTTTGTGTATGGTGTAAGAATGTGGTCCAGGTTCATTCTTCTGCATGTTGCTGTCCAGTTTTCCCAGCACCACTTGCTGAAGAGACTGTCTTTATTCCATTGGATATTCTTTCCTGCTTTGTCAAAGATTAGTTGGCCATACGTTTGTATGTTCATTTCTGGGTTCTCTGTTCTGTTCCATTGATCTGAATGTCTGTTATTGTGCCAGTACCATACTGTCTTGGTGATTACAGCTTTGTAAAACAGTTTGAAGCCCAGGATTGTGATGCCTCCTGCTTTGGTTATCTTTTTCAAGATCACTTTGGCTATTCAGGGTCTTTTCTGGTTCAATACAAATTTTAGAATTGTTTGTTCTAGCTCTGTCAAGAATGCTGGTGTTATTTTGATAGGGGTTGCATTTAATATGTAGATTGTTTTGAGTAGCATCAACATTTTAACAATATCTGTTCTTCCTATCCAGGAGCATGGAATGTTTTTCCGTTTTTTTTGTGTCTTAAATTTCTTTCATAAGCCTTCTATAGTTTTTGGTGTATAGATTTTTCACCTCTGTGGTTAGATTTATTCCTAGGTATTTTATGGGTTTTGGTGCAATTGTAAACGGGATCAATTCTTTGATTTCTCTTTCTTTTGCTTCATTGTTGGTGTATAGGAATGCAGCCAATTTCCGTGCATTGCTTTTATATCCTGTGACTGTAGAATTCATGAATCAGTTCTAGCAGTTTTTTGGTGGAATCTTTGAGTTTTCTATATACAGTATCATGTCATCTGTGAAGAGTGAAAGTTTGACCTCCTCCTGGCTGATTTGGATGTCTTTTATTTCTTTTTGTTTTCTGATGGCTGAGGCTAAGACTTCCAATACTATGTTGAATAATAGTGGTGAAAGTGGGCATCCCTGTCTTGTGCTTCCCTTAGGGGGAAAGCTCTCAGTTTTTCCACATTGAGGATGACATTAGTGTTGGGTCTTTCATATATGGCTTTTATGATCTCCAGGTATGATCCTTCCATCCCCACATTCTTAGGAGTTTCTATCAAGAAAGGATGCTGTATTTTGTCAAATGCTTTCTCTGCATCTATTGAGAGGGTCATGTGTTTCTTCTCCTCTCTTTTATTGATGTGATTAATCACATTGATTGTTTTGCAAATACTGAACCATCCCTGCATCCCAGGTAAAAATCCCACTTGCCGTGGTGAATAATTTTTTTAATGTATTGTTGGGTCCAGTTGGCTAATACCTTGTTGAGGATTTTTGCATCCATGTTAATCAGGGAAATTGGTCTATAGTTCTCCTTTTTAGTGGGGTCTTTGTCTGGTTTTGGAATCAAGGTAATTCTGGCTTCATAGAAAGAGCTTGGAAGTTTTCCTTCCATTTCTATCTTTTGGAACAGCTTCAAGAGAATAGGTGTTAACTCTTCCTTAAATGTTTGGTTGAATTCACCTGGAAAGCCATCCGGCCCTGGACTCTTGGTTTTTGGAAGATTTTTGATTACTAATTTGATTTCTTTACTGGTTATGGTATGTTCAAATTTTCTATTTCTTCCTGTTTCACTTTTGGTAGTTTATTTGTTTCTAGGAATTTGTCCATTTCTTCCAGATTGCCCATCTTATTAGCATATAATTGCTCATAATATTCTCTTATTATTGTTTGTATTTCTGCAGTGTTGGTAGTGATCTCTCCTCTCTCATTCTTGATTTTATTGATTTGGATCCTTTCCTTTTTCTTTTTGATCCAGCTGGCTAGTGGTTTATCAATTTTGCTAATTCTTTCACAGAACCAGCTTCTGGTTTCATTGATCTGTTCTACTGTTTTTGTTTTTGTTTTTGTTTTGGTTTCGATAGCGTTGATCTCTGCTCTAATCTTTATTATTTCCTTTATTCTGCTGGTTTTGGGTTTTATTTTCTGTCTTTTTTCCAACTTTTTAAGGTATAAGGTTAGGTTGTATATCTGAGACCTTTCTGCCTTCTTTAGGGAGGCCTGGATTGCTACATACTTTCCTCTTATGACCACCTTTGCTGCATCCCAGAGGTTTTGGGCTATAGTGTTATCATTTTCACTGGCTTTCATGTACTTTTTAAATTTCCTCTTTAACTTCTTGGTTGGTCCATTCATTCTTTAGTAGGGTTTTCTTTAGTCTACAAGTATTTGCCAATTTTCCAGATTTTTCTTGTGGTTGATTTTGAGTTTCATAGTGTTGTGGTCTGAAAATATGCACAGTATGATCTCCATCTTCTTGTACTTGTTGAGGGTTGATTTGTGTCCCAGTATGTGATCTCTTCTGGAGAACATTCCATGAGCACTGGAGAAGAATGTATTTCCACTGCTTTAGGATGAAATGTTCTGGATATAGTCCATCTTGTCGAGTGTATCATTCAAAGCCATTGCTTCCATGTTGATTTTCTGTTTAGATCATGTGTCCATTGTTGTAAGTGGGGTGTTGAAGTCCACTACTGTTATTATTAATGAGTTTCTTTATGTTTGTGATTAATTGATTTATGTGTTTGGGTGTTCCAGATTTGGAGCATAAAATTTACAATTGTTAGGTCTTCTTGGTGGACAGACCTCTTAATTATGATATAATGCCCTTCTTCATCTCTTGTTACAGTCTTTATTTTGAAGTCTAGATTGTCTGATTAAGTATGGCTACTCCAGCTTTCTTTTGTTGACCATTAGCATGATAGATGGTTCTCCATCCCCTTACTTTCCATCTGAAGGTGTCTTTAGGTCTAAAGTGGGTCTCTTGTAAACAGCATATAGATGGATCTTGTTTTCTTATCCATTCTGTTACCTTATGTCTTTTGATTGGAACATTTAATCTATTGACATTTAGAGTGAGTACTGAAAGATATGAGTTTATTGACATGTTTTTTGTCAAGTTCGACTTTCCAGTGCTATTCTCCAGTCCTTTCTAGTCTGTGTTGCTTTTGGTATGTATGTATGTGTGTATGTTTTCTTTCTTTCTTTCTTTCTTTCTTTCTTTCTTTCTTTCTTTCTTTCTTTCTTTCTTTCTTTCTTTCTCTCTGTCTCTGTCTCTGTCTCTCTCTCTCTCTCTCTCTCTCTCTCTCTCTCTTCTTTCTCCTCTTTCTCCTCTTTCTCCTCTTTTTCTTCTTTCATCTTTTCTCTCCTCAGAGAGTCCCCCTTAAAATGTCTTGCAGGGCTGGTTTAGTGGTTATGAACTTCTTTAATTTTTGTTTGTCTGGGAAACTTTTAATCGCTCCTTCTATTTTGAATGACAGCCTTGCTGGATAAAGAATTGTTGGCTGCATATTTTTATAATTCAGCACATTGAATATATCCTGCCATTCCTTTCTGCCTGCCGAGTTTCTGTGGATAGGTCTGCTGTGAACCTGATCTATCTTCCCTTGTAGGTTAAGGACTGTTTTCCCTTGCTGCCTTCATGATTCTTTCCTTGCCTGAGTATTTTGTGAATTTGACTAAATTCACATGCCTTACTGATGGTCGGTTTTTGTTGAATCTTATGGGAGTCCTCTGTGCTTCCTGTATTTTGATGTCTGTGTCTTTACTCAGGTTAGGAAATTTTTCACCATGATTTGCTCACATAACCATTCTACTTCTTTTCTCTCTCTTCCTCTTCTGGGACCCCTATGATTCTGATGTTGTTCCTTTTTAATGAGTCACTGGTTTCTCTAATTCTTAAGTTGTGCTCTTTTGCCTTAGTCTCCTCCTTTTATTCTGCTTCATTATTCTCCATATATTTGTCCTCTGTATCTCTGATTCACTGTTCTACCTCATCCATCCTTGCCACTGTGGCATGCATTTGAGATTGCAGCTCAGTAATAGCATTTTTTATTTCATCCTGACTAGGTTTTCCTTCTTTTATATCTGCAGAGAGGGATTTTAATCTATTTTCGACCCCATCTTGTATTCTTATTATTGTGATTCTAAATTCTGGTTCAGACATCTTGCGTGTATCTGTGTTAATTAAGTCCCTGGCTGTCGTTTCTTCCTCCTCTTTCTTTTGGGGTGAATTCCTTTGTTTCATCATTTTGAAAGGAGATAAGGAATTGATAAGGTAAAAAAAAATTAAAATTAAAAAATTAAAAACAACACACACAAAATCAAATAAATGATGCTAGATTCTAGGTGTGTTTTGGTCTGGTTATTTAAAGGAGCTGGATGTATTAGAGAAAAAAGGGGGAAAATGAAAATGTTTGAAAGTTTGACAAAATGAATACAATGAAATAGAATAAAATGAAATGATGGACATAAAATAGAATTTTAAAAATTTACAAAAAATAAAATATAGTAGAAAAAAACTATTTTTAACAAAAATTGAAAATAAAAATAATTTTTTTTCTTTGTGTATTCAAGAAAAAGAAAAGAAATGAAAACTAAAAAATTAAAAGAAAATTGAATAGATGGACCAATGAACCAACTGGAATATGATTGAAATTACATTGGTTTCCCCTAGAAGTCAAACAATGAAGCACTTTGTAGTCCATAAACTAAGCAGTCAGAGAGATTTGTGGTGTTCCTGAAGAGCAAGGTTGGCCCAGTTGGGCGGTGCTTAGTGTAATGGCTCTATTCTCCACTAGATGGCGCTGCTTTGCTTACTGGGGTGGATTGTTGTGGCGCTTGTAGGTGTGTATGTGCATGCACAGGAGGGGTGAAAATGGCATCATCCAGTTACCTAGTCTCTAGTATCTGGACTCTGTGCTCTCCCTAACTAGCAATTGTGCACCTATCCTTTGTATTCAGCTTCTGTCTACTCCCCACTTTTACACTATGACCAAGCCATCAGGTTGTCAGGCGACACCTCTCTCCTGAGTTTTATCTCAGATGTGGCTGTGTTTCCCGACCCCTCACTTTTGAGGGCCTGTGGCTTTGACCCACTCAGATCCTCTGGGGGAGGGTCTTACGGTGCCAGCCACACCCAGAAACGTTTGTGGGACCATGCTGCTGCTGATATGGAGACTGTGGCTGGGCACCAGCCCACCCCCAAAAATGTTCACATGATCATGTAGCAGCAGCGTTTCAGGGATTATGGAAAATCACAACACACATCTGGCACCAGGTTTCACCCTTAATAACCTTCTTCCAGCACCAGTGAATGTGGTTGTTCTCTGGGGTCTGCTGGGACCGGGTGTCTACATAGCTTCTACCAAATGTCCTTCCAGCAGTGGTGCCGCTTCTTCCTGTGTGGCTGGAGAACCTCCCGGACCCCACTCTACTCCTGCGGATTCGCCCTTCCCACTAGAGCACTGCCAGTATTGAGCTGCGGAGTTTCAGACTCTGCACTCCCTCTGTTTTCAGAGTCATAATGGAATTTAAACCCTCTCCTTTATCCTCTCTCCTTTTTATTTTTATTTTTTATTTTTTTAATTTTTTAAATCTTTATTTATTTTTGAGAGAGAGACAGAGTGCGAGTGGAGGGAGGAACAGAGAGAGAGGGAGACACAGAATCTGAAACAGGCTCCAGGCTCCGAGCTGTCAGAACATTGCCTGACCTGGGGCTCAAACTCAAGAACTATGAGATCATGACCTGAGTGAAGTCAGCTGCTTAGCCAACTGAGCCACCCAGGCACCCTCCTTTCTCCTTTTTTAGTTCAGTCCCTGTGGCTTTTTCCATGTTTCCACTTTCTCTCCAGCTGCTTTTGGAGGGGGTGCTTTTCCCTGACCCTCCCCCCACCCTCCACAAGCAAAAACTGCTCCCTGCCCTCTGCAGCTCCTCTCTCCCCCAATTCACCTCTCTGCACTGCGTACCTGCTGACCTCTGTGGTTCAGGTTGTGCAGATTATTGTGTTAGTCCTCAAGTAAGTTTTCTAGGTGTTCAGGATGGTTTAGTGTTCATCTGGCTGTATTTCATGGATGTGAGATGAAAAAAAAAAAAAAAGGCTTCCATGCTGTTCTGCCATCTTGGCTCTACCTCATGAGTGATTTTTTTTTTATAGAAACCTGGACATGTTGGGTATTATGTTATGAAACTCTGAATCTTTTTTAAACCTTCTGTTTTATCCAGCCTTTTCCTGACACCTGTGGTAGAGGAAGGGGTGGGCACTGCATTATATTGTCAGGTGGGGTGGAAATTAAAGTTTGCCATTTGACTTTTTTTTTTTTTTTACTTCCAGGAAGGGTTCTCCTCATTGCTGCTGGGCAGGGGGATGATTTCTGGCTTCCCATTAGATCTCTACTGGTACCTCCTTTCCTGGGGAAGGGTAGGAGTGCCTTGTTCTTGGTCCTTACATGGCCTCCACTGACAGACTGGGAAGTAGTTAAGGTCCTAACTCTCTGTTAGACTTCCCTTGACATTATGCCATTGGAGGAGGAGGTGGTGGTGGTGGGGATCTTGTTAATGCTGGATAAGGGTTGGAGTCTGTGCATCCCACATAGTCTTCACTGATGCAGTCAGAGGTGATTATTCCTGTCCATTGAGGATCAGAGTTCCAGCTTATTGCTCAGTCTTTGCTGATACCAACACAGTGAGGGTGGTAGACTGGGCATCCTTATTACAGCCTACAAAGGGTGGAGGTCTAGGCTACTTGATCACATGAACGGAGTTTTAGTAACATTTTTTTTTTTCCTGTGGTGGTTGGCAGGAGTAGAGTGGTTATTATCTAAAAGTTTTCTGTCTTGCTCGACTGGCCCTTTCCTGATATTTGGCTTAAAAGAGCTGGCTTTTGTTGGGGACTTTTAATTCTGTTTAATTAAGCCTGTTAGGGTTCCCAGGTTGTGGCATTTTCACCTCTGAGTCTGGAATATATGAAACAAACACCTGGGGAACTCACTAGCATATTGTTTCTTGTTTCCTGAGGTCCTTAGCTGGTCTGTTTTCTCTCTACCTTTTAGAATCATTTTTACATGTGTTTTCTACATCAAGTCCCAGCTTTTAGGTCTACTTGAGGAGAGTAATAGAGATATGTTTGTTTACTTCATCTTCCTAGGAATCTGTTCAAATTTTAATGTAAAATAAAAGGAAGAAAGAACCCAATATAGGGTATAACCTCATGTACCTATAGTAGCATGGACATACACAGCTATAGAAAAGGGAAATGCAACAGAATGTTCCTTCCCTTTCTTTGGATAGTGGGTTAGCTTCCAAATTCCTCAACGTAGCCAGTTATTTTTATAATTGGAAAAATAATACATAAAAACAATTTCATATTTGTTTTAAAAAATGTGCATGATTTCTAAAACTGGACATTCTATTATCTACTCTTAAAAGCTTATAGATTATTAAATAGGTAAATATGTCCTTGACGTTAAATACTATAAAAGTATTAATCTCTAGAAAAATGCCACAGGTTATCTTTGTATGTAGTGAAGAGATACCATAAATATGGGGTTATTATTAAGAGCTTCTTTTCCCTGTTATGCTTCCATAATTTTCCTTCAAATCACTTCTGGATAGAAAATGGATGATAGTGTACCCACTTTTCTAAGTTATCAAATTGACAGTGAAAATATTCTTACCATCTTTAAGCTCTGTAAACACATACCTCACCTTTATGACCCAGGAGACTATTAGTGAGATAAATCTGTTTTTAACCACTCTGCTAGTTACAGAGTTCTAAGACAGAACCACACTTCTTGGTTTCTATGTTTGGCTCTCTAACTCAAGCTGAGTAAGACCTTCACCTTGACCCATTCAATTTCCCTTTCTGAAAGCTATGGTTGATGACAGTCCATTTATGGAATATGACTGGACAAGAACAAACCTTCATGTTAAGGATAACCTTTGGGAGACCACAAAATTAGGAATTCCTGCGACCCAGTCCAATATATCCAAAATTCGTTCTTGTTATTGAATCCAAGAATTCATGTAGCCAAAATAGTGTAATACACATTAAAACTTTTTTTAATCCACACCCCTTTTTTTGCTTTTAATCTGGAAACCAGAATGCAGGATTAATCAAATCCCCCTTTGGAATGTTGTTCTTTATATCTAATAAGCTATGATCAATAGTTGTCTGCCTTTTTGGATGAAAAATCGGAGATACTTAAGACTCATCTTTCTAGACATCTATGTTTCAGGTATTACAAGGCAGTTTGAGCAGTCATCTGACCTTCCTTCCCCCTCATCCACAGTGGAAATTACCACCATCATCTAATAGCAAAGATAATTTATTCATGAACAGAAAAAAATTGGAAAGAGAAACTATTTTCTAACTGCCAGGTGCAAATAAAGAAGATCCTTCTGTTTGTTTTGGTAATTTAATTTCTCAAATATGCTCAATTGTTCTTCAGCATTTGGGCATTGGATAGAACCCACTTTTGCCCCAGCTAAGCTAACATGTCCCAGGAGGTCAGTTTCTTACTCTGGGCTATGATACAGAGGGCCCCTGTACTGCTCTGTTTGCAGTTGTTAACCTGGTAGATTGAAGATCTTGGCTACCTGTTGCTTATGTGCAGATCTGGTACATTCCCCCATTTCCTAGTGAGAAAAAGATGGAACTCCAAACTCCAAATTATACTCCTTGATATTGTGGGATGTGAGTTGCCAGACGCAAATAGAGACAGAGCTTGGGAAAATTTGAGAGGAAATTTCTTCAGACTTATCCTCAATCAGCTGGAAGATGACCAACTTACACATGCCCTAAACTAGTAAAGAAACAGGCTTCCAAACACCAGAAACTCTATTTTTCTCACCATAGTCTGCTGCTAGAAGATGTCCCATGTAAATAGTGATTCATCATCAAGCAAGTATCATGTAAAGGGCACAGTGGAATTTTGATCATGTTAAGATGGCATTATGGCTAAGAGAACTGAGAATACATAAATCCTGTTTTGTCAATTCCCACTTTTACCATAGGGTTAAAGAAGGAACCTCACATACCAGAAGCAAAGAAAATGGGATTGAAAACTAATTTTACTTAAGCTAGTGTATGGTACCCGCATGGGAGGTATCCTGCACAGCTGGGTTGGATCAGTCAGCTCAGTCTCAAGGCTTAGCCTATGCAAGGCCTTTCTGCCTCCTAATTTCCAGTTGGCTGCTGAAGACAGAAAAACTCTTATGATAAAGAGATGTTTGGGTTTGTTCCTAGCAACATAACCTTCAAAGTCTGGTCCATAGATCATCAACATCAGAATCACCTAAAAATTCATTAGAAATGTGGACTCTGGGGCCTCATACAAAAACTACTCAATCAGAATGTGCATTTTAAACAAGATTTCCATGTGCCTTGTATGCATGTTCATATTTAAGAAATCGTGTCCTAGGAGATAGGCCTGGGGGCAGGTTCCTCACTTCTATATACCTGTGTATATAGATACACCCTGTCTTCTGACCAATCTACCCCAGATATGATCAATTAGATTAGAGCTCTCTACTGTTGGGGATTATGGAGGAGTAAGGGTAGGACATAAATAGCTGAGACCTCCTCCTAACTGCATGTGAAAAATGCTGGTTCTATAAAGTTAAATTGATGTCTTTATTGCCAGATTTTTCAGCCTCTTTGTCTTGGCATGCTCAGGTTGCCATAACAAAATAACATAGACTGGGTGGTTTAAACAACAGACATTTATCACAGTTCTGGAGGCTGGAAGTTAAAGATGAGGGTGCAGTGTGGGTGGGTTCTGGTGAGAACTCTCTTCCTTGTTTGCAGATGACCACCTTCTTGCTGTGTCCTTATTAGTGAACGGAGAGGTAGAGAGAAAACTCCTTCCTGTTTGTTTTAAAGAAAACTCATTCCATCATGAAGTCTCCACCCTGATGACTCAAGGCCCCATCTCAAAATACTATCAGGTTTGGGGCTAGAGCTTCAACATATAAATTGATGCAAGGGAGAGACATAATTCATTCCACAGCAATGCTTATGTGCATCATGACTTTTAAGAAGAGAATAAAATATGTGATATTCGTTAAACCTTTCAAATTGCAGAAATCTGTTTTGAAGGAATGCTTATTAACAGTGGGTGTTTCACAGAACACACTATGGAAAGTGCCACTCTGAGGGGAATCATTGTTCTTGTTAAAACAGAATGAAGTCCTCCATTCCTATCCCTCTATGACATTGAATTTGTTTAATTGCATGCACTTTGAATTTGCACATTTTCCAAGTAAAGTCATCCATAGTGAAGTGATACCTCACATGAAGGTTAGAAACCAGAATGAGTGCCGAGAGCAAAGACTGCATTTTAGTCAGAATTTTCTTTGAAAACAAGTTTGAAGTAGTGATTTTATAGACTGACTTGCCATCACTCAAGACGTCTAGTATAGCTTGTGTTACCTCTAGTGCTGGCACTTGTCACTGGTTTTTTTTTTTTTTAGGTAAGTACCAGATCAAGTATCTGGACACCATCTAGTTCAAAGAACGTGTTTCTTTACATACTAGAAACACACTCAACATAATGAGATGCTCACATTTTAAGATGGGGGTGGTAATGAAGACTGAGGAAATAGCACATTCAGGTCTCCTATTCTTAAATGTGGAGGGTACATGTGTTTAGTGAAATGTCCATGGGATTATACATACTATATAAATAGTTCTGTGTTTCTCTCAGCACATATTATTGAATTTACATATGTTAAATTTGCATATGCACAGTACCTTTGTGTTGAATACAAAATTTCAGAGAGGGTTTTGCCAGGGAAGACACAATTCCTGGATTCGAATCACAAGTTTGCTTTTGGTGAATTTAATGTGGTCCAAGGTCTGGTCCTTAAAATCTTAATGATTTCAGACTTAAAGCAACAGTGATTATTTCTCTAGTTAATACAGACTGATGAGCATATGAGCCAGGATGCCAATTTTTGACTGGAGTGTTGGTATCAGTGGATCACCATAATTTCCCAAAGACAGCCTACATGGGAAAACTAAGTATATTTACAAAAGCCATTCTAAAATGTTCGATGTGAAATGAAAATGGCCCAAGCTGATTTGTGAAAAAATTCTGGTGGATTTTTGAAAGGGTTAATTCATTTCCAAAGTAAGTGAGTCATTCCATGGGCTTGTATTTGGGAATAGGTCATTGAGTTCAGCATTTGGGTGATTTGCATTACCACTGGTGGACAAATCACTTTCATGTGCAGCTGAATTCACCTTTCTTTGACACATTCACAGGGAACTGAACTTATGTGGTTTCCAGGGAGAGCATAAGAAAGTTTGTTGCCCAACATTATTACTGTATTTCCTTTGTGTTTTGTTGGTATAAAGGGAAGTGAGATTTTGCTATCCCACTCAGCTCATTTTATTGGCAAAGCCTGTGACCTACAAAGGAGACTATTGTAGCATGAGAGTCACCATCTGATAGCCACCGGCCACCATGAAGATGTTGTCAGAGGATCTCCTTTGACAATATGGAGGATTTCAGTAGGTTCACCAACATGGCTCTCTTCTCTGCTCTCCCCTTTTTGAGGGACACATACCTGTAGACAAATTGATGAAGGATGACATTTTTCTCCTTCCCTTCCTCTTCATATGTGATCTGCTCTTTCTCTTTCCTCTTCCTAGAAGTGCAGAGCATTGATCATGTAAACATTTCTTCATCAGTTGAACTAGGTGGGGTCTAGGGTAGGAGTTGGCAAACTTTTTCTGCAAAGGGTCAGACGGTAAATATTTTTGGCTTTGTAAGCCACACAGTATCTTGTCAACGCTTCACCTCTGCCACGGAAGAGCAAAAGCAACCATAGACAATACACGAATGAGTGTGGTTGTACTCCAATAAACTTTACTTATGAGTACTGAAATTTGAGTTTCATATAACTTTGATGTGCCACAAAATATTTTTTATGTTTTATTGTTTTTCAACCATTTAAAAATATATAACCCCTCTTAGTTCATGCCTCATTAAAAAACAACAACAACAACAACAGATGGTGGGCTGTAGTTGACTGATCCTTGACTAATTTTGACATCTATGCCACTGTTCTCTCTTGCTTCTGGTTTGGTTAAAGAAAAAATAGGAGCCACTACTTGATAGATGTTTTCTCCTTGACATAGGGAAGTGGGAGTGCTTATTGTAACAAGGGTAGCTTTTGTAATCCGATGCAACTAGGTTCGAATCTGTTTTATTTCACAATAGAGCAAGTCGTATAACCTCTCTGAGCACCACTTTGCTTATTCATAAAAACCATATTGCTCTACCTCATGGGATGAAATGAGACGACTTACGTTGTCTACCATATAGTGTCTGCCACACAGTATGAGTATGGTATGTAGTGGCTAAGGTCATTATATTGAAATTCAGGGAACTGTAATTCTCCTCGTGATTCTTCTACCTGCTTTAACCCAGGGCCTGCCAGTCTCTTCTCTGAGCCTCAGTTTTTAATCAAGAGGCTTTTGAGACCATGGTCAATTCCAGGTACAAAAGTGTTTGTGATTCTTTAGGCTTGTTACATAACCTTTTGCATCACAAATGTATTAAAGATGATTGCTATTTTTAATACATGTTCTAAGAGTAGATGTTGGATTTTTGGAACACAGGTCTGTATTTGTGAGAAATAGAGCAGGAAAGGAATAGGAGATTTTTATTTTGGTGATTTGTGTTTAACAGAAACATTGACCCCTTGTCTGTCTTCTTCCTGGACCAGTTGACAGTTAAAACAAATTTCTTTTGGATTTCCAACAGACAGGTGCCATAATCTGAAAAGGATCTCTGCTCACCAGGCCCTTTGGTGCTTCAGCTATGATACCCTGATGTTTATGTAACTCAATTTGAAGAGCCCAGGTGAAAAACCCATGAAGTGAAAAGAGCCTGCAAATGCAGATAGCGTATCTTCCCCAGCTAAGCAAGTGGTGCCATCTAATTATTTCCAATTTCAATTGCGTTTCTTTCTTTAATGTTTTCTATGCTGATATCCAAGTTGCTAATGAAGCAGGCCCCCGCTTTATAATCCTCATTGTTGCTACTTGCTGGGCTTAATTGCTTTGTCTCCATAACAGACAGACATTCTGAACAATTAGACAATAATAAGGAAGCAAGATGGGGAAATGGCTCAGATTCTTTTATTTTAATTATGCTGATAGTGCACCCTACAGTTCTGAATCAGTGCTGAAGTGCTATTTTTGATGGCATTCAATAACACCCAACTAGAGCTAATAAATTTATATTTCTAATGAAAAAGAAAACTTTCCTTCATCTTAACTGATTATTGCTTTTTTTTTCAGTTTATTTTATCTATCTTGAGGAGAGAGGGAGAGAGCAAGGGAGGGGCACAGAGAGAGAGAGGGGGTAGAGAGAATTCCAAGCAGGTTCTATGCTGTCAGTGAGGAGCCCATGGCAGGGCTTGATTTCACAAACTCTGAGATCATGACTTGAGCTGAACTAACTTTTCATCATCCTGAAAATTATCTTGCATCCTTTTATATTCAATCCATTTCCATCACTCCTGGTGCCTGACAACCATTGCTCTTATTTCTGTCACTTTAACTTTGCTTTTTCTAGATTTTCATATAAATGGAATCTTATATTACATAGTTTTGGCATTTTTGTTCAGTTATAGTTTTACATTTATCCATATTTTTGTGTATATCAGAAGCTCATTCTTTTTATTACTGAGTAGTATTTCATTATATGAATATACCATGATTTGTTTATCTATTCACCAGTCGAAAGTTATTGAGGTGGTTTCTAGATTTTAGCCATTGAAAATAAGTTTTGGGCTGCCTTTGTGGCTCAGACAGTTAAGCATCTGACCAGTTCAGGTCCTGATCTCATGGTTAGCGAGTTTGAGCCCTGCATCTAGCTCACTGCTGTCAGTCCAAGCCTGCTTTGGATCCTCTGTTCCCCCCTCCCTCTGCCTCTCCCCTACTTGTGTGTGCACACTTTCTTTCTCTCTCTCAAAAATAAACATTGGAGACATTTTTGAGAAAGAATAAAGCTTCTATGGAAGATATCAGGAAATTCTACTTCAGGGCAACATAGAGTAACAGACTGGATTTTCATTCCACCTAAAACAACACAAAACTAAACAAATATGTATGGAATGTTACTTGATCAAAAAGAATGAAACCTTGCCATTTGCAACAATATGGATGGAACTAGAGTATATTATGCTAAGCAAAATAAGTCAGATAAAGACAAATATCATATGATTTCACTCATATGTGGAATTTAAGAAACACAACAGATGAACATAGGGGAAAGGAAGGAAAAATAAGATAAAAACAGAGAGGCAAACCATAAAAGACTCTTAAATACAGAGAACAAACTGAGGGTTGCTGTAGGGGTGTTGGGTGGGGGGATGGGCTAAATGGGTGATGGGCATTAAGGAGGGCACTTGTTATGGGGCACCTGGGTGGCTCAGTCTGTTAAGTGTCCAACTTGGGCTCAGGTCCTGATCTCACAGTTCGTGAGTTCAAGCCCCGCATCAGGCTCTGTGCTGGCAGCTCAGAGTCTGTAGCCTGCTTCGGATTCTGTGTCTCCTTCTCTCTCTGCCCCTCCCCCATTTGTGCTTTCTCTCTTTCTCAAAAATAAACATTTAAAAATTTTTTAAAAAGGAGGGTACTTGTTGAGATGAGCAGTGGGTGTTATATGGAAGTGATGAATCATTAAATTCTACTCCTGAAACATTTAATATACAATATGTTAACTAACTTGGATTTAAATAAAATTAGGAAAAAAACCCATGTGGCACAAATAGAAAATAATCTATTACCTAAGAAATATCACATTAATTGTAAGTGGTCTAAATATCCCAATTAAAAAGCAGAGATGGTTAGATTGGATTAGAAAACCCACAGGACTTAATTATATGCTGTTTATAAAAAAACAACAACTTTATTTTTTTTCCCTTTAAAAAATTTTTTTTATTATGAAATTTATTGTCAAATTGGTTTCCATACAATGCCCAGTGCTCATCCCAACAGGTGCCCTCCTCAATACCCATCACCCACCCACCCAGCCCTCCCTCCCACCCCCCATCAACCCTCAATTTGTTCTCATTTTTTAGGAGTCTCTTGTGTTTTGGCTCCCTCCCTCTCTAACCATTTTTTTCTCCTTCCCCTCCCCCATGGTCTTCTGTTAAGTTTCTCAGGATCTACATAGGAGTGAAAATATATGGAATCTGTCCTTCTCTGTATGACTTATTTCACTTAGCATAACACTCTCCAGTTCCATCCATGTTGCTACAAAAGGCCATATTTCATTCTTTCTCATTGCCATGTAGTATTCCATTGTGTATATAAACCACCATTTCTTTATCCATTCGTCAGTTGATGGACATTTAGGCTCTTTCCATAATTTAGCTATTGTTGAGAGTGCTGCTAAAAACATTGGGGTACAAGTGCCCCTATGCATCAGTACTCTTGTATCCCTTGGGTAAATTCCTCACAGTGCTATTTTTTAATCTTTTGAGGAACCTCCACCCTGTTTTCCAGAGCAGCTGCACCAGTTTGCATTCTCACCAACAGTGCAAGAAGTTCCCGTAACAACAACAACTTTAAAGTCACAAATAGGTTAAAAGTTAAAAAGGTATAAAAAGGTCTGCTAAAAGACAACAATCAAAAGGAAGCTGGAATGGCTATGTTAATATCAGATAAAGTAGATTTCAGAACAAGAAATACCATCAGGATTAAATAAGGTAATTTCATAATGATAGGGGAATCAATTTCTCAAGAAGTCATAACAATTTTAGTTCATCATTATTTATAATTATTCATCATAACAAAGACATAGAAACAACCTAAGTGTCCATTGATGGATAAATGGATGAAGAAAGTAGTGTATATCTATATGTTTGTGATATACATATATGAACACACACAGTGGAGTATTTAAGCCATAAAAAGAATGAAATCTTGCCATTTGTGACAACAGGGTTGGATCTTGAGGGTATTAGTTTAAGTGAAATAAGTCTGAGAAAGACAAATACCATGTGACCTCACTTATATGTGGAATCTAAACCTAAACCAAGCTCATAGATTCGGAGAACAAATGATAATTGCCAAAAGTGGGGGGTGCGGAGGTAGGTAAATTTGGTGAAGGGGATCAAAAGATACAAACTTCCATTTATAAAATAAGTAAGTCAGGAGATATAACATACAGCATTGTGACTATAGGTAATAATACTGTATTTGCATAGTTGAAAGTTGCTAAGGGAGTAGATCTTAAGGTTATCACAAGAAAAAAATTGTAACTACCTAGGATGATGGATGTTAACTAGATTTACTGTGATGATCATTTCACAATACATACAAATATTGAATAATTGCATTGTACACCTAAAACTAATATAATGCAATCTGTCAGTTATACCGCAATAAAAAAGGACATAAGAATTCTAAATTCTTATGCACCTAATAATGGAGCTAAAAAATACATGAAACAAAAACTCTTAGAACCGCAAGGAGCAACAGACAACTCACAATGATAATTTGAGATTTAAATACCTGTCTCAATACTTGGTAGACCAAATAAACTGAAATCAGTAAGAAAAAAGTACTCTAGGGTCTCCTGGCTGGCCCAGTTGGTGAAACATGCAACTCTTGATCTCAGAGTTGTGAGTCTGAGCCCCATGTTGGGTGTAGAGATTACTTAAAAACAAAATCTTAAAAAAAAAAAAAAAACCTGAAAAAAGTACTCTAAGCAGTCTTGACAAGATTGGTGTTTATGGACTATTTCACTCCAAACAGCAGAATACGTATCTCTTTTCCTAGGGCCCATAGAACCTTTACCAAATTAGACCTTATTCTGGGATACTAAGCAAGTATTACTACTTAAAAAAAGATTAAAATTATACAAAGTACATTCTTTAACCCGAATAGAGTTAAATTAGAATCCAATAATAGATATCTGGGAAATTCCCAAGTATTTGGAAACAGTATCACATACTTCTAAATAACATGGGCCAAAACAGAAGCCTAAAGGGAAATAAGCAAGTATTTTGTAGAGAAAAAAAACATAATAGAGTACAATATATCGAAAGTTGTAGAATGCTTGTAAAGAAGTACTTAGAGAAAAATTTGTAGTCGTAAATGATTTTATTAGAAAAGAAAGATCTTATATCAACTATTCAGCTTCCACATAAGGGAATAGATCTAGAAGAACAAACAAAATCCTAAGTAAATGGAAGAAAGGAAATAATAAGCAGCAGAAATCAATGAAATAGAAAATAGACAGGCGATAGAGGAAGTCAATGAAACCGGTATCTACCTCTTTGAGATATCTGATTGTTTGAGAAAGTTGAGGGAATATCTAGCTTTTTTCAGAGCTTTTTCTTTTTGTCTTTCATGAAGGGGTATTGAATTTTGTCTCTTCTTTATCCTGTAATTTTTCCTTTTTAGATTATTGATATAGTGAATTATATTGATTAAATTTCAAATGTCAAAAAATCTTATGTTACTTGTAGTGCACAGTTATTCTTAACAACTGTGTCTCTCAGCCAGCTGTTACTTAGCCCATGGGCCATTGAATTTTAGACCAAGACAATGCAAAGTTACTTGGAGACAATTTAATTCAACCCCATTAATTTATAGATGAAGAAACTAAGATTCCACATGATGGTAATGGTGCTGGCATGAGAAGTGACTTGCTCCAGTCACACAGCTAAATAATCTGAGAGCTGGGATGAAGATTCTGGTCTGCTAAATGCTCCGTCTAGTGCTGTCAGTGAATTAGTCAGAACATCTGCATAGTAAACAAACCACTGACTTGATGGGTAGTATTTCATAAACATGAAATAATTATGAACTGAAACACTGTACAAAGAACCTTTATAAAAAAATGAATAAGAATAATCATGATGTTGAAGTAGTGGTAGCAAGTCTAGCCAGCCAAACTTGTTCCACAAGTTTAAAAAGATAATTTGTGTGGAATTACCAAAACATTCCTGATGATAACAATCCTGGAAAAATAAACATCAAAAAGAAAATATTAAGATAATGATATCAGCAAGGTAAGATTATAGGTGATTTTTATTTTCTTTTTTTTCCCCTATGGAAGTCTTCTAAAATGTCAACAATAGTATGACACATTTGATATAATTAAAAAAATGTTGTAGGCTTAGAAGTTATGCTGATGGCATGAAGGAGTCAAGGTACCAGAGGACAAAACAAGAGGACCACACTGTTGGCCTAATTATATCAAGAAGTGCCTAATATCTACCTTAAATTCTCCATGAGAGTCATGTATGATTTGTGTATCTCTTTGAAATGAAACTAATTTTTCTTATGATCTTATTTGAGGTTAAAATATGCTTATTGATTTATGTTTTAAAGGGCATGGTAGGAACAAATCTCTTCTTGAAGGTGAAGAAGATATTCTTCTTTACGTCTTCTTTATGCTATAGATAATTAAGACCAAGGAATCCTGTGAGATGTAATCATTTAAAGCAAAATCATAGCATACTGGGATAATCCCATGTACATTTTTAAGATGGTAGAGACCATGAGGTTGGCTTGTTTATTTTTTATATCCCCCAGAGAAATGTCAGTTCAGTGCTCCTGAAACAATGGGATGGGAAGAACTTTGAGGCAGTCAGGACTGTGTTTGAAATTTTAGGACATAGTGGTGGTGATTATACTCTAGGCTCAATAGTTGAATGCCCTTTACTGCTGTTTGTTTTTTTTTTTTTCTTAAAAAAATTTTTTTTAACGTTTATTTATTTTTGAGACAGAGAGAGACAGAGCATGAACGGGGGAGGGGCAGAGAGAGAGGGAGAGACAGGATCCGAAGCAGGCTCCAGGCTCTGAGCCATCAGCCCAGAGCCTGACGCGGGGCTTGAACTCACAGACCACGAGATCGTGACCTGAGTTGAAGTCGGACACTTAACCGACTGAGGCACCCAGGCGCCCCAACTGCTGTTTTGATGAAGGATGAGGAAAAATACAGGTGTGTTGTTATTATCCATACACAGTATCCTTATTGGGTCTGAAAGTATGGTAACCATGAAGGTAATTTGGGTCAGAGATTGGGTTTTGGACAACAGGGAAAGCCTCATTTTCAAAAGCATTTTGGATATGGACCACATTTGTTGTCTCTTCCACTGGGAGGATTGCAAACAGTATAAATCAATTTATGCGAATCTTTCCTTGAAACTACTCCCCCTCTCCCCCAAATTACTATTGCTGTAAGGAAGAAAACTCTGGAAGGATAAATGTAGGTTAATCAGTAATGCAGAATTAACTGTAATACAAGATACACTATAGTCCTAGTTTGAAAAGTGGTGAGATCAATTTGACCAATGGGATCTGGGAAGACTTTTAGAGGCTCTGGTGGATGGATAGAGCTTTTACTTGAAAACATGGGATGGATCATCTAGGTTAGAGGAAATAAGTATAGTTCTCATTGTCCACCTTCTGATTTTTGGCCCAAACTGACTTGTCATTGAAGCCATCTCCTTCATCATGAGTAGGTGTCATTCCCTGGCACCTCTGATGCCATCCCTGCTTTCTTCAGAATATGTTGAGGGTGTCCAGTTCTTTACTATCTCTCCTGTCTGCAGAGTGATGCTACTTAGCTTTGTAATCTCCCACATTCTAAGGTTACAATATTTGACTTGCTTATCTTTGAGCCACTATTTCTGATAGTCTCTGCTGCCTTTCCTAGGTCTTATCCATGGCTGCCCTCTGATTGCTTTGCCCTTTACCTCTATAACTTGACTTTGCTTTGGTCTTGCTTGCAAATCTAGTTACCATTACCTTTCAGATTTTTCCAAGTTTAGAATTTTCTCCTAGCCTTCTAGAACTATAATTGTCATTTTTCTAAGCATTCTGTAGATTTCTCTCTTCCTGATGCATGGACATATGGCTCAGCTTTGCAGAATGTTCTTCATCGACCCCACAGTCCTCTGTGCATTTACATAACTCATAGGTTTTTTTTTTCCTTTTTAAAAAAATGTATGATTCTTGATGGGAGGAGGAGGAAGAGGTGTTTTTGGTTTTGTTTTGCTTTTTAACACAGTAAAACTAATTCATCACTGTTTTTATGATCATGACAACACATAATCAGTCATGTAGTCGATGGCTTCAAGAATATCAATTTTATACCATGGAATATTTTTTAAAATTGTACATGTTTAAGATTTTTTAAAACTTTGGTTGCTGTGGTTTTATTTTTAAATTTTGGAAAGATTAACAATTTATTCTTTAAAAAATTAAAATTTGGAGCTCTGATACTGCTAGAATTGGATTTAGGCCAGTTATTGGAAGCAATTTGTATAACCCAAAATTTCAGTTAAAAGATCCCAATAATAGTACAGTGGCTCTCTAGATGAAGACTGTAAAAAAAAAAAAAAGAGTCCTACACATTAAGAAGCCAAATCAAATACTGAAGAATCCTAAATGCCAATCTTATAAGGTAGCTTTCCAAACAATGAGAATAAAATAAAGAATTATTAAGGATAAGAATATATCTCTTGTACTGTTGGGGATGCAAACTGGTGCAGCCACTGTGGTAAATAGTATGGAGTTTCCTCAAAAAGTTAAAAATAGAACTACCCTATGATCCAGCAATTGCACTTCTAGGTATTTACCCACAGAATACAAAAATACTAATTCAAAGGAATCCCCGCACCCCAACGTTTATAGCAACATTATCTACAATAGCCAAACTATGGAAACAGCTGAAGTGTCCATGGACTGATGAATGGATAAAGTAGATGTGGTGTATGCATGTACGTGTGTCTATATATACATATACATATACATATACATATACATATACATATACATATACATATACACAATGGAATATTACTCAGCCATAAAAAATAATGTAGTCTTGCCACTTGCAACAACATGGACGGAATTAGAGAGTGCTGTGCTAGGTGAAATAAGTCAGGAAGACAAATACCATATGATTTCACTCAAGTGTAATTTAAGAAACAAGAGCAAAGGGAACATGATAAAAAAGATAGAGAGGCAAGCCAAAAAACAGACTCTTAACTGTAGAGAACAAACTGATGGTTGCCTTGGGGAGGTGGGTGGCAGAGTGGGTTAAGCTGGTGATGGGGATTTAGGAGTGCACTTGCTATGATGAGCACAGGGTGTCATATGGTAGGTTGAATCACTATGTAGGACACCTGAAACTAATATTACACTGTATATTAACTCACTGGAATTTAAATAAAAGCTTAAAGGATAAGACTACAAAGAAGATACATGACCTTGGACCAGTCTGGAAACATTGAATGGTGTCTTTCCCAAGTTTGAAGAAACAGTATGCTCTTTCCAAAAAAAATGTAAGAGCATGTAAGCAGCTTTACTTAACCTTTTAAATGAAAAAAGAACTTTTTAGCAGTTGCAAAGAACAAGATGTTCTGGTTTTTTTTTTTTTTTTTGAAAGAAAAATACATTTCTAATTAATTCAAGAGCAGCAGGAATTCACATTATTTTCTTCCTCTGCAACATTGCCTTTTATTCTCATGAGAAGTTTGTTGTGGTCTTTTACACATACTCCAAAGGGTAGTCACCCAAGCTGGGACTGACAATTTTTCCCAGCAGGAGGTACAGGATAGAATATATACAGAATAGAATGTCAGTGTCTCCTAGGCTGTTGACCACCTGAGTTCATAGAAAGAGTATCTTGAAATCACAGGCTGTTTAAGCATTCTGGAAATGTTAGAAAAGAACACTATGGCTTGTTTAGAAATTCATGGCAGTGTAACCGACTAGAATCTAAACAAAAACCCACTCACTTATCTTCTGGTTTGGTGGTCTCAGGTAAAACTTCACTTCTTGAGTCTCAGGTGATACCAGATTTAGAAAGTACTCAACTTCAGTGCACTGAGAAAAACATACCATCAGGAGTCCAGAGATCTATGGTTCCTGGCACCATGCAGATGGTTAAATAATCTAACATGTGGGTTTCCACTTTATCATCTGTGAACTATTTTTTTTCTCTTCTTCTTTTTTTAAATGATCTTAACCTCAAAGAGTTGTTAGGAAAATCACATTTACAATCTGATACAGTGCCCACAAGCACAGGTCTTGTGGTTGAGTCCTTATTTATTTAGTTGACAAATATTTACGGACAACTCCTCTATATTAGGCATTCTGCTAATTCATGATTAAAAGAGCCCCTTGTAGAGCTTGCAACATAGTGGAGGGACCAGAAAGAGAAACATTCAACAAGCAAGTAGGTGTATCATTGCGAAGTGTGAGAGGACTATGTAGGAAAGAATAAGGTTTGCTGAGAGAATACTGGGGAGAAAACCTACTTTAGATTGGATTGTCAGTGAGTTTTAGAGGGGTAGGCTGGTTTGGTCTCTAAGCGTGTGAATTTCAGGCTAGCCAAAACTTATTTTAAAAATTGGTTGGAGAATAGCTGTGAAAGTCAGCAGAAAATGTATCTGAAGTAGGCACATATCTCATCCACCAACTCATGTGCAAGAGACATAATGTAAGTGAATTTACTTTGTGTTTTGTGTCCTCGTTGTGCTGGGGGATCTAAGCTAAGAAAATTTACGTTGTGTTTTGTGCCTTAGGGTAAAGGGAGTAAAGTTTAATTTTAGTGAGTTTGAGGTCTCTCCTCTTTCTGTAGGATTTTATAACTGAGCCAGTGGAGTATTCCTAGAGTGCTAATGTATTCATAAAGCATTGGGAGTACACCATCATGATTTAGGCACTGTTGGGATGCCTGTGTACCTTCTGACCTTGAGTTCCTGCCTTGTTCTTACCACATAGCCTCTTCTAGGCCACAGCCTCACTGGCCCATGTTCCTGTGGCTTTGAGGTGCTTAGTGGGATGGGGGTAACCCTCCCATAGCACTGGAGGTTGTGGAACTCTGCCTCCGTTACAGGACTACATCCTGTAGTCCTTTCTGATGAGATTTTGCCTGGGCTGAGGTAGAGGTGGGAAGAAGCAGAGGTAAGGTGGAGAGTCTGAGAGCCCATTTGCATCTGAGCCTCCTGTGCTCCCCTTTATCATTCCCCTCTCCACTTGACTCAGGTCATCTTTATCTAGTCTCAGGATGTATGGGAGCTTTTCCTCTCATTCACTTCCTATTCTTCAAAATATTTTGCATATGACCAGCTTGGCTTTTAAAATTTTAAGAGCCAAAAGATAAGAACATTTTTTTCTGTTCTGTCACCTCTCCTCTGTAGCAGTGAATTTCTCTGCCATTTGAGGAGTATTACCTACCCAACAGCAATTTCCCATTCTCCTTTGATGGCAAAGCCTCAATTTAGGGAGGAGGGTGTGGAGTTATTTCTAGAGAGTGTGTTATAAGCCCTGGGAAAGTGAATGGGGTAATTGCTGATACATCAGTGATATTCTGATCTCAAGGCTGTTGAATGCGTTAGCACCATGAGAACAGAGCCCCATGATGTCCCAGGAGCCACTTAGGGAACAGACCCACTGTAATTGCCTAGCAGTCCCTGAAACTGTGCATCTTCCCTGCATGCTTTCCCGTAAACACCAGATGTTTGTTTGGTCTGTGTCTGGAGGCTCTTTGTATTTTCCTCCCATGCTTTGACATTCTTTGATGTTTATACCTGGTCAACATGAAATAAAGACCCTGTGCAGTTTGCTGCTGCTGCTGTTTCACTGGCAGAGGCAGCTCTGCACGTCCGCTCGGTCTAAGTGCCTGAGAACTTTTTCTTCGATGCGTGGCTGCAGGAGGGAGATTTACCTGTGTCCTATAATGACTCAAAGCCTAAGCCACGTCCAAGCTAGTCATGGCCCCGAAATCCCCTTGCCAGTGACTGGTTTAAGCATAGACAGGTGAAACAATCCCAACCAATGAGATACAAAAGGACATCTGCTGGAGGGTTCTGGAAAAGGTTTCCTTAGTTAAGATGGAAAGAGTTTGGGTCCCTAATGATGCTGATGAGCCACTGGGTTAATTAACCTACAAGATCTTAACTCCATCTTTCTAACAAATATTATTTAATGTAAATATGAGATAAGAAATCCCTTATTGTTTGATTTGGGCTACTTGGACATTCTGTTACTTGGAGTCAAAGCGTTCCAATTGATAAAACAGGAAGGGCAAATGTTACAAGGAAGTGCAGAGAAAGAAATCTGATATTATCACCTCTGCTAATATTATTCACAGTAGTGAAGGAGAAAAGGATTCAGGGAAGGAGGGACTGGATCCAGTAACTGGAAAGAAATACTAGGTGCTCACTAAGAAAGCATGTTCTCCAATACTAGAGTACTATTTTTTCTCTTTGTACATGACTCATGACCTATATATTGTCTGTATATGTATTCCCCCCTTTCTCTCATTCATATATCAAAATATTAAGAATTTACTATATAGCAGTTACTGGATATGTATATAGTCTTAAATTCCTCATGCTTAGACCTACGTACTGTACTTTTATTGTGCTGGTAATAGTTGTTCTGAAAGCTTGTTGTTGCAGTGACCATGCTCTTGAGCATGTAAGACAGGAGGAGGTCTCCGTCATGGGATGGCAGGTGTATATCATTTGAAGGGGAGCAGAATATGTCACCATTTTGACATAAGGATTATTGTGAGCTGAAGACAATTGAGAAGAAGCAGATAGAGGAAAAGTTCTCTGCCCTCCTCCTATTTGCCTAAAGGCAGGACATAAATATGTAAAGGTGTACCTCCTCTCCTTTGTGCTAGAAAGGATAGAAGTTGATCACTGGAGACAACTCTAGACCCTTATCAACCCATCTACAGCACAAGAGGAATGTACATAACCTTGCTAAAACCAGCCCTTATTTACCTTTAGTTCCCCTGTATATTTGCCTTCCCATAATTTGCAAGCCCTGGAAGTTCAAACTCCTTTTCCTTTGTCTTGGCCCTTCTCTAAAAATGTATTGTTCTTTTGTTAAGATGTTACATAAGCCCAAGTTCTACCTACCCCTTTGAGTTATTCATCACAGAATGCTCCCATGTGTAAGCACAGTGCACCTGTTAATAAACTTGGGTTTGCTTTTCTCTTGTTAATCTGTCTTTTGTCAGTCTAATTTATAGGACCCCAGCCAGAGAACCTAAGATGGGTGGAGGAAAAAGGATTTTTTTCTCACCCATATGTGCATACTGTCATCCCTGTTTCCTACACCAAGCCTGTGGAAGACATTATTTATCCATCACAACATTCTTTCCTTTTGAAACTGAAAGTAGCAGTGTTCTCAAGAAAGTTACTACCCACCAACAGGAATTTTCCAGAGAAAGGAAACACAATTAGCTTTCTGACCTACGTATCTAAGACCATAGTCAGAAATAAGGCTCAGATCCAAGCTAGTAACAGTAAAAGGGCCAGGAAAGTGGGAAGCCTAGCATTGCACTGCACAACCAAAGGCAATGAAACTGATGTAGAAAATGTCATGACTTGGACCATTTGAACTTAAGTTGGCAAAGCTATCAGCCTAACAGAGGTGAGCTACTAAGAACCTGAGGTGTTTAGTAAAAATTAACTATATCCTTATCTTGAGTTTTTTTTTTTTTTTCCATTTCAACTGAGAAACAAAAGAATGACATCCTCTGTCATGCTAGGCACAGATTGGCTGCAGTGGCCAGAAAGCCTGAAAAACAATGGCATTCTTTTATTTCTCCTCTCTTCTGGCAATGTATTTGTATACAGTAACATGGTGCTTGGGAAAGAGCAGGATCACAGCATTAGGCAATCACTTTATTTTTTTCCTCTTCCTCCTCCTCCTTCTTTTCACTGAAGTATAATTAACACACAGTGCTACATTAGTTTCAGCTTTACAGTATAAAGATTCAACAATTGATTGCTCAGTGCCCTGAGCATTACTCAGTGCTCATCACCATAACCACTCATAATCTTCTTCATTTGTTTCACCCATCTCTCCATCAACCTCCCCTCGGGCAACCACAAGTTTATTCTCTGTGTTTAAGAGTCTTGTCTCTCTCTTTTTTTCTTTGTTCATTTGTTTTCTTAAATTTCACATATGAGTGAAATCATATGGTATTTGTCTTTCTCTGTCTGACTTATTTTACTTAGCATTATATACTTAAGTTGTATCTGTGTTGCAAATGGTAAGATCTCTTTTTTATGTCAGAGTAATATTCCATCTTTATCTGTTCATCTTTCTCTGGACACTCGAGCTGCTTCCATAATTTGGCTACTGTAAATAATGCTGCAATAAACGTAGGGGTGCATATATTTTTTTCAAGTTAGCAATTTTGTTTTCTTTGGGTAAATACCCCATAGTGTGATTACTGGGACATAGGGTATTTCTATTTTTAATTTTTTGAAAAACCTCCGTACTCTCTTCCATAGTGGCTATATCGGTTTGCATTCTCACCGACAGTGCATAAATGTTGCTTTTCCTCTACATTTTTGCCAACACTTGTTTCTTGTGTTTTTGATTTTAGCCATTCTGACAGGTATGAGGCAATATCTTATTTTCATTTTGATTTGCATTTCCCTGATGATGAGTGACATTCAGCATCTTTTCATGGGTATGTTGGCCATTTGTATGTCATCTTTGGAAAAATATCTATTCACTGTCCTCTGCCCATTGGTTTAACTGGATTGTTTGGGTGTTTGGTGTTGACTTGACAATAAATCATATTAAAAAAAAAAGAATGAAAACTTCAAATGCCCTACCTACTGAAACATTGTCTTTCGGGAAAATTGTATCTCATGGGACTCTGTAAAAGCACAAAATGTCTCCAGGGGCTCCTGACAAAGAACATATGATATTTTGGAGATTAACCCCTTAACAGATACATCATTTGCAAATATCTTCTTCCATTTATCAGATTGCATTGTCATTTTGTTTATGGTTTCCTCTGCTGTGCAAAATATTTTTATTTTGGTGTAGTACCAGTGGTTAATTTTTGCTTTTGTTTCCCTTGCCTGAGGAGATACATCTTGACTGTATCTGGTGGGAACATTTTTATAAGCAGCACACTCCTGACATGATGAAACCCCAACAGAAATTGGGGTTCTGATTTGTCAACGTTTTGCCCATTTGGCCAGACCACCCTGGAGAGGTGAGTGCATTGTCTCTGGACACTCTCCTGCCTCCAGTGGCCTGGGCAGAGAAGCAAGGGGTTATCCATGGGCAAGGATTCACAGTATAGCTGGAGGGCATCCTGTAGCCATTTATTTCCTCATTCCTAAACTGCTCAAATGTTGGAAAGCCAAATGTGGAACCAGAGGTAATGCCTTGGGGCTCAAAGCACATACCATTTCTTTCCCTCTGTAATCTCAGGTCTGCCTTAAAATAGCCTCAGCTTCACCTTGAGAAGCACCATCCAGACCTGTGATGGTACAAGTTTTAGGTGTGCCTGTAGTCCCTCTGCCCTTGGTTTGACCACATTTTCCCAGATTCTGTTTGCAAATGTCGTCTTCTGTCCAGATTTAGACAGTTCAGCTAATCGTCCTGGAAGCCCATTTTTGTGGTGAGTTGCTGTTTGGATATCGGAGGTGGGTGGGTTGAGGGTGGAATACTGTTTGGAACAGTCGTAAATTGTATATGGATGGCCCCCATATGTTCTTTGTCAGGAGCCCCTGGAGACATTTGGTGCTTTCATAGACTCCCATGAGATACAATTTGTCCCGAAAGACAGTGTTTCAGCAGGTAGGGCATTTGAAGTTTTCATTCTTTTTTTTTTTTTTTTTTTTTAAATATGATGTATTGTCAAGTTAGCTAACATATAGTGTACACAGTGTGCTCTTGGCTTTGGGAGTAGATTCCCATGATTCATTATTCACATATAACACCCAGTGCCCATCCCAACAGGTGTCTTCCTCAATGCCCATCACCCATTTTCCCCTCACCCCCAACTCCCCATCAACTCTCAGTTCTCTGTGTTTAAGAGTGTCTTATGGTTTGCCTCCCTCTCTGTAACTATTTTTTCCCCTTTCCTCCCCCCCGGTCTTCTGTTAAGTTTCTCACATTCCACATATGAGTGAAAACGTATGATATCTGTCTTTCTCTGGCTGACTTATTTTGCTAAGCATAATACACTCTGGTTCCATCCATGTTGTTGCAAATGGCAAGATGTCATTCTTTTTCATTGCTGAATAGTATTCCATTGTACATGTATATGTACACATATACATACATCATACACACACACACACACACACACACACACACATCACATTTTCTTTATCCAGTCATCAGTTGATGGACATTTGGGGTCTTTCCATAATTTGGCTTTTGTTGATAGTGCTGCTGTAAACATTGAGGTAAATGTGCCCCTATGAATCAGCACTCCTGTATCCTTTGGATAAATTCCTAGTAGTGCTATTGCTGGGTTGTAGGGTAATTCTATTTTTAATTCTTTGAAGAACCTCCACAGTGTTTTCCAGAGTGGCTGCACTAGTTTGCATTCCCACCAACAGTGCAAGAGGGTTCCCTTTTCTCCACATCCTTGCCAACATCTGTTGTTTCCTGGACTGTTAATTTTAGCCATGCTGACTGGTGTGAGGTGGTATCTCAGTGTGGTTTTGATTTGTATTTCCCTGATGATGAGTGATGTTGAGCATCTTTTCAAGTGTCCGTTGGCCCCAAAATACCTAGGAATAAACCTAACCAAAGAGGTAAAAGATCTATATGCTGAAAACTATAGAAACATATGAAAGAAATTGAAAAAGACACAGAGAAATGGAAAAACATTCCATACTTATGGGTTGGAAAAGCAAATAATGTTAAAATATTGATAGTACCCAAAGCAATCTACACATTCAATGCAATCCCAATCAAAATAGCACTGGCATTCTTCTCAGAGCTAGAACAAATAATCCTAAAATTTGTATGGAACCACAAAAGATCTTGAATAGCCAAAGGAATGTTGAAAAAGAAAACCAAAGTGGGAGGCGTCACAATCCCTGACTTTAGCCTGTACTATAAAGCTGTAATCATGAAGACAGTATGGTATTGACCCAAGAAAAGACACATAGACCAATGGAATAGAATAGAGAACCAAAAATTGGACCCACAAGTGTATGGCCCACTAATCTTTGACAAAGCGGGAAAGAGTATCCGATGGAAAAAAAGACAGCCTCTTTAGCAAGTAGTGCTGGGAGAACTGGACAGAAACATGCAGAAGAATGAACCTGGACCACTTTCTTACACCATATACAAAAATAAACTCAAAATGGATGAAAGACCTAAATGTGAGAAGGAAACCATCAAAATCCTATATGAGAAAAAAGGCAACAACCTCATTGACCTCAGCTGCAGCAATTTCTTACACGACACGTCTCCAAAGACAAGGGAAATAAAAGCAAAAATGAACTATTGGGACCTCACCAAGATAAAAAGCTTCTGCACAGCAAAGGAAACAATCAACAAATCTAAAAGGCAACCAATGGAATGGGAGAAGGTATTTGCAAATGACATTTTGGATAAAGGGTTAGTATCCAAAATCTATAAAGAACTTACCAAATGCAACACTCCAAAAACAAACAATCCAGTGAAGAAATGGGCAGATGACATGAATAGACACTTTTCCAAAGAAGATATCCAGATGACTAACAGAAACATGAAGTTTTAATTCTTACTTTTATTACTACCTATTTTAAGCTAGCAGGGCTGGCTTCTGGCTTAAGACGAGAAGGTGCTTGCTTAGTAAGTGCCTCTTTTTAAAATCTGGAAATAGGCCTGCCATGGATCTGCCAACCTGTCTCAAAGTCCCCACTGCTTTGTGTAAACATGACTCTCTTGAAAAACAGAATTGCAGACGTGATGAAGAGAAAGCACTGTGATCAGATGAGCCTGACTTTTCCACCTACGTACGAGATCTCGGTCATGTCATTTCCCCTGTCTGGGTTTCACTTTCCCCATGTGCAGAAGGTGGGAGCTGGCATCTAAGTTCTCTTCCTAGCTTGGCATTGAGTTACTGTATGATTCCATCAAGGCTTGCTCTTTCTTGAAGTCCTTCCTACTCATTCCACTTCTTGGTGATCTTTTCTCCTTCAGTGTCTGTGCTGTGTCATTCAGTACTTGGTCACTTGCATTGCTTTCTGTATTTTCAGCATATGTAAGTACACTCAACAAAGTAGTAAGCTCTTTAAGGGTAGGGAATATATTTCCTGTTCCTCCTAAAACATCACTGTATTCTTGTGGGCTGATAAAGGTACTTAGCTGGTATTGTTTATATAAATAGCCCACATTATTGTCTATTTCATAAGAACACTGTAATAATCTAATAATTCTGCATCTTCTCTGAGGTAAACATAGTCAAATCTCAGTTTTCCAAGTTAATAACATAATGGCATGTATGAGGCACCAGTGCTTAACAATTTCCAAAAATTTTTTTTTATATTCATCATTTAATTTTTTTGTTTATTTACTTTGAGAGAGAGAAAGAATGGGGGAGGATCAGAGACAGAGAGGGAGAGAGAGAATCCCAAGAAGGCTCTGCGCTGTCAGCACAAAGTCCCATATGGGGCTCCAGCTCATGAACTGTGGGATCATGACCTAAGATGAAGCCAGATGTTTAACCAAAAGAGCCACCCAGATGCCCTATTCATCATTTCATTTTAATACTTCTCAAAAACTTTGTGAGGTAGGTAGATGGTATCAACATGGCTATCTCCATTTTATATGTGATAAAATTTGAGTTCAATTTATTTAATATCATGTAGGTATTTACTAATAGATATGGGTCTGGCATCCAGGCATGCCCAACACAAGTTTAATATTTTTGGCTTTGATGTTTCTTCTGAATGATAAAAATCAATTATATGTATTAAAATAAAAGGGACTAAAATAAGGGATATGGAAGACAGAGGGACAGTATTGGTTTCGGCTTTAAGGACTCAGATTCCGGGCTCTTAGTAAAGATTTGGGATTAAATCTCCAATCTAGTTGTCACTAATTGCTAGTTGTGTGACCTCAGGCAATTTAAACTTTCTGGTCCTGACTCCCCATCCTTAAAATGAAGATTACAGTAATACCACTCCAAAGAATTCTGAGAATTAAATAATGCACATGAATAATTTAAATGGCCTGGCACATACATAGTGGTGTTTCATAGCAATTAACTATCATGAGTGTCACTACATGACATTAGATCATTAGGCAGAGTAGCCTTGGATAATTACATTTGTGAAGGAGACTTGTTCTTTTTATGCCATCAATATTTTTGATTCTTTGAGTTATCTTAAATTGGCTAAATAAGGCCCTTATAGAACTGCTGTTATTATGAGCATGACTAACTGTGGAACACAGATTCTAATAAGAGGCTGAGAGAACTAATGGAAGACATTCCTGGTGAATTCATTCCTAGTTTTATTTATCCCACTGCTTCCCAAATTACTTCTAGTGAAGGATCAGGTTTTTTTTCCTGTTAATTTTCGTTTGTTAGAGACTGATACTTCTGCAAAACACAATCAAAATATTGAGGCAATGTTAACTTGATATGACTGTTTCTCAGTGCTTACTCTCAGTTCCTATTTTGATGTCACTGTGGACATTCCAGGGACCATACCTGGAAAGCCACTGGTCCATCCAGAGTCCTTCCAAGCTAGCCTCTCCATGGCCCCAAACCCAGAAGACAAATGCAGTTTGCAGTATAATTTTAGACTAGAAAATGCTTTGCTATTCCATCTAGCTCAAGAAAGCACCAAGCTTGATTACTTAGTCTCTAACTTGGAAAGTGGAGGTGACAAAAAATTAGTGAAATGATGGCACAGCCATTTTATGTGAAGCCAGATGAGGCCAAATGTACTGGGAAGTAAGAGGGAATATCAGCATTAGTTTCACCAAGGATTTGGCAGGATGGTAGGTAGATTGTCTTTTTCCTCTTTATTCTGTGACACCGTGCAATTTTCATTTGTTTACTTTACTCATTCAACAAATATTTAGTGCCTTCCTAGGTTTGTTTTAATGCATTAAAGATACAGGAACCCAATTTACTGCCTGTTAGGGAAAACAAACAAACAAACAAACATGGATTTGCAGTCAGGAGTGATACTATGGGAGCACATATCTCACTCAGTTTCTGAAGTCAAAGAAAGGCTTTCTTCAAAGGAATTATCCAGATATATAAGCAAGAAGTTTCTAGGAAGAGGAAACAGCATATGCAAAAACCTTGAGGCATAAGAGAGCTTGGTGTTTTTAAGAATCTGAAAGACGCCCAGGGTGGCTGGAGAAAAGAGGGGGGTGTTCTGAGATGTGGCAGAGGATATAAAAACTATTCATGAAGAGCCTTGTAAACCGTGGGCTTGGTACATTACCCTGAGCACAATAGGAGCCTAGTGAAGGGCTCTGAACAGGAGTAAAAAGTAGAACAATGAGATCTGTGTTGCAGAAGTATTCCTTTGGCTATTGTGTAGAGAATTTGGAGTCTGTGAGTCCCATCAGGTGATCACTGACAAGATCTGAGCTAAGGTGGGAGTGATTAAGGAGGAGACAAAGGGATTGAGCATAAATATGCAGGATTTGAATGTATGGGATGTGGGGCATGAAGGAGAGGGAGCAGAGGAAGATCGCTTTCAGGTTTCTGGGTTGTGCAACCGGATGAATGCTGATGTCATTCACAGAAAGAGACCCCTAGTCCTCGTGTGTGTTGGGGCGTGAGGAAGAGGTTTGGTCGGAAGTTGAGTTCCACTTTTGCAATGTTGACTCTGACATGGGAAATCTAAGGGGAGATATCCAGAAAGCACTTTTTTTTTTTTCCTGTACAATGCATAGCACTGTGTGGGGTAAACCAATGTGTTCAATTGAAATGCATATGGGGCGCCTGGGTGGCTCAGTCAGTTAAGCCTCTGACTTCAGCTCAGGTCATGATCTCGCGGTCCGTGGGTTCGAGCCCCGCGTCGGGCTCTGTGCTGACAGCTCAGAGCCTGGAGTCTGTTTCAGATTCTGTGTCTCCCTCTTTCTCTGACCCTCCCCTGTTCATGCTCTCTCTCTGTCTCAAAAACAAATAAATGTTAAAAAAAATAAAAAAAAAAAAAGAAATGTATATGAATGTGCAGCTGCACACAAACAGGTACTTGCACAGACCATATTCCACCAAGGTATTCTAAAATAGGAAGCAGACAGGCCATGAAGATATGCGGTGGTGTGTAGGTGATTGCTTACTACAAAGGTTGACCTCGTCAAGCACATCCATAAGTGGACCTTAGCAATATCACTCAGAGTCAGAATGGCTCCTGCCAGTCACACCGTCAGTTTCATAAGGCTCCATCTCTTTCAATGATTGACTTTCTTTTACTAGGGGTGACAAACTACTAGTGAATTTTATTGACCTTGATTGTGAGCAGATCTTGTCAACCTCATTGTGGTCAGAACAGGACTTGAAGCCCTGGCTCAGAAAACCATCACAAGCTGAAAATGAGAGACATTTCTGTGCTGGTGATTGTTTGATCTCCCACCTTGCCTGACAGCTGACCCCTTCATGGCCTGTTTGCTCTCATCCTGGCCTGGCAGAGCAGTTCATGATTGCAAAGACTTCCAAACACTACTGCTTGTAAATCAGTTTTTTGCTAAGGAAATTCAGTCACTACCTGCATTTAACCTGTGGGAAAACCAAGAAGGAACACACAGAAGAAACACCAAGAGACAGTCACACAGGCCAACACATGACTACAAGTGCTGAAGAATCTTTGTAGTGTTGGGCAACTTGAGCCAAGATGGCCAAACTAATGGAATGTATGTTCTGTTTCTTTTTATTTTGTCTTTGTTGATGTTCTCTCTCTCTCTCTCTCTCTCTCTCTCTCTCTCTCTCTCTCTGTTCCCCTGGAGGTTTATTACCCTGGATCATCTCACGTACTTTTTTTTTTCTCTCCTTATTCTTCAAAATGAACTTTCTTTTTTCAGAACCCATTTGTCCCGTGCACTACCCCTGCGGTGTCATGCCAGTGGAGTACAGCTGGTCACCTAAACCACTTCAGGATTGAGTGGTTTAACTGGTGATCCTTCAAAGATCATTTCTTTTTCTTTCTAAAGAAATCTTCCAATGCTAAGGAGTGAATAATAGGTGACTGCCAGGCTTTACGTCAGCAGAGGAAATGATATTGGCTGGGGGATTTTCCTGTCAGGCAAAGTTGATCAAAAGAACTTCTTCTAAAAGGGAAGAGAGGAAAAGGTATTACTATTATCAACAAAAATAATAACACATTCTTCTTAAAGAAAACTTAGTACATATAAGTTGAAAAATACCAGATTTTCCATATCTGAAAAGACCTGATATAAATTTTTTCTGTATTTACTTTCATTTTCATTTCTCACAATCAACAATGTTGTATTTTTATTTGTGTTTTAAAGCCACTTTATTGAGGCATGCATGACATACAAAAAGTTAAACTTTATACAAACTGATGAATGTAGAGATAAGTAACTTGTGAAACCATCGCCACAATCAATGGTATAAATATATTCATCATCTCCAAAAGTATGATTTTTGGAGGTTTAAATAATATGGTTGTACTCACACTGTAACTGAGATTTTAGGTCTCCCTATTTTCCCTTAGTATTTTAAGTAAGATTTCCCATGTTATTACAGACTCTTGAAGAATATGACAGTTAACATACTTGTACTTTTATATAGAAAATTCTGGTTGGACTTAATTTAGCTTAAAATTCCTCAGCCATTGGACAGTGATGGTTATGGTTATTTCTACTTTTCCTTGATAAATAACACTGCAGTGCAAATCTCTAAAGAATAGATGTTACCTTTTATTTTCGCTGGTAGCTTTTCACTCATAACAAACGTAATAGTATCTGAGCCTCTGATCTGAGATTCTCTCCAAGTCTTTATAAAGTCCTGTATGACAAAAAGGCTTTTTTCCTTTCTCTTCCTGGGAAAATACTCCCCATCCTTCATGATGCAGCTCAAATGCCATCGTTTGTGAAGCTTTTCTGGGTCAGACACGACTGCTAATTCCCTTCTGTGACTCACCCAAGGCTTTGTTGGGCCACTAATCACAAAATCACATTGAAGTGACTTAGCTCAAAACTCACTTCCAGGCAAGTTCCTCATGTTCTCCCTGAGTCTAGACCATTCCCTGTAAGTGTTCTGATGGCAGCTCCAGAGTTAATCCTAACAGCGCCTAACTGCGGTTAATTAATTGAGCGATGGTTTTCATGCTTGCCTCCTTCATTGGGAAGCAAGTGGACTGTTTCACTCATGTTCACACTCTGTCCTCACAGCTTCACACCTAGTTGGTGTTCAGCAGACCTCTGCTCAATGAGTGAGTGGGTGGATGGATGAATGATCTTCCGAAAATATTTCAAACGTGCCAAATCTCTAGAGAGGAATAAAATATAAAGAATGAGTTATCTTTACCTAGAGCAATATTTACATTCACTCTTAATCTAGGCCAGCTTTATAGCCAACATGTCTTGAGGGCCTATGATAAGCCAGTCACTGTGCAAAGCTTTTTAACATGCCTTATCTCATTTACACCTGACATTGGCCTTATGGGGTGGGTACTGCTAAGCCCTCCTCTATATTAGATAAAGAAATAAGGGCTTAGTGAGAGAGTTTATGTAACTTGTCCAAGGTCACACAAATAGTAAGGGGGTGGGGTCTGGGATTTGTCTGCTTGAATTTAAGTTTTTACCCATACGTGATAGCCCCTGTAAAGTTTTTTCTGAAACTGGACTCTTACCTATCTCCTCATAACCTCTCCCTCAATGGAAGTAGGGCTCTATCTTGCATCTTGGGCAAACAGGCTGTTCTTCCTTCCCCATGGCTCTTCTCAGCATACAAAGGTATATTCTCTGTCCAAATATTCCTCCCTCCAGGCTTAATCATTTCCATCCAGGTCCTTCAACCATTCCACTTGAAACAAGGGTATAAATTTTCCAATCTTTGTTTGGTGCTCTTTTTCTTACTTGGGCACTTCTGCTTTTCCAGGGAGAATCAGTCACTTCCTGTACCTGGTAGACAGGTGAAGAGAAGGAAAAGAAAGGGGTAAAAAAAAAAAAAATGCATGTGATTGCTTGTTCTCTTAAGACAGGTGTCATGCATAATAATGATTAAGGTCAAGGACCTGGGAGCCAGAAGGCTTGGGCTCCAATCCTAGCTCTGCCCCTCACTGGCTGTGAGGGCTTGGACAAGTACATGCATTCTAAATCAGTTGATGAAATTCCTGGACAGAGGAATGCACCATAGTAGCAGATTGGGTACCACCCCCAAGCCATCTTCTTGCAGCCAAGAGAGGTTTCTGTCTCCTGACACCCCTAGAGAAATGTATTGAGCACATTCCATGCTCCTCCTATTGTTAAACTTTGTCTGGGGCACATGGGTGGCTCAGTAGGTTAAGCATCTGACTCTCTGTCTCAGCTCAGGTCTTGATCTCAGCATCGTGAGTTCAAGTCCTGCATTGGACTCCATGCTGGGCATGGAGCTGAGTTTTAAAAAAGTAAATAAATAAATACTTTACCCATATTAATTCATTTAATCCTCACAGCAATGCTATGAGGTGGATCCTCCTTGATTGATGTAGCTGAGACTGTCTTGTCCAAGCTCCTGAAGCTGGTGAGTAGAGGACCAGTACTCCAGCTACAGAGGTTGCATTCCTAACCACTCTACTTTCCTGCCTCAACTTCACACACCCATCCTTAGGGAACTTCACCACCTGCATGCATGAGCAACGCATAAGCAATAACTTATATTCTTGCATTTGGAGTGATTTGACTCCTCTGACAAACTCTTATCTCCTGGCCAGTCGTTGCTGTCCTTGCCTGCCCTCCCTTACGAGGTTATTAAAATGGGAGCACAGCTCACAGTGATTGATGACCTGAATGTTGATCATTCCCTACTTCTCCTGGCTCACAGTAAATATTTACTTTTTGTTACACAAGAACAATGAGGTTTCATTCAGGAGATGGATGTCAAGTGTATATATAATATTATGCTTGTCTGAATCTTTTGAACACCCAACTCGCATTTCCCTGGCTTACTCTGGGAAGGGGGGAGGCACTGCAGGGTGAGTTGTTTGACTTTTCAGAGGACATCGTGGAGGTTTGCAAGCTGGATGGATTTGTTGGTCCTTCCTGCCCTCCCTCCCTACTCCATCCCTGAAGGGCTAGAAATGTGGTCTAGTAATTTAAGATCTGGTCAGGAGCCATCAGTTACACACATAACAATGGTTCCATTATGTACCTAATATTGTCCCTTAAATTGATGCACATTATAAATAGGGATACTTAGCTCTGCCCCAAGCAGTGATGTTCCCAAATCATGGAGGCAATATGCTAATTTTACTAATACATACTGTAATATCTATGTAACTGTTAAAATATGAAGTGCTTCTTCGTGTCCTTGTGACTGTGTCTCACTAGGACTAGTTGACAGGTGACTTGTGTACCACTTGCAGCCCTGTCGTCTCCTTACCCTGTGACTCTGTGCAGGTCATGGATCTCCATCTCTAAAAGGTGGTGGGTTTTAATACTCCCTCTTTCTACCCTCCCTTTTTGTTTTCCAGCTCGAGGTAATGTTTATAACAGGAAGGAAAAAAAGAGTTCATGTATGCGGACAGGTTAATCTAAAAATTTTTCTCACTTACATGGAGACAGTTTCCAGTCTTCACCTTGGAAGTAGGTTGCTAGTTCTTGTCATTCATCTATTATTGCTACTCAGGAAATACATGAGGGGTGATGAAGCTGCTGAGAGCTTCAGTGATGTAATTAGAGTCCAAGTGGAGGGGTTGGGGGGAGGGGAGGCAGAGAGAGCACAGCTGTGAGGGAGCTACTGGATTGCAGTTCTCCAGTTCTGACATGACTCGGATTCCAGCTGATTCATCTCCTTGTATTCCTCCCCCAACACGCCCACACTTGTGCCATCTTTGAACCCCCTTCTCCTTCATCTCCTCTTTCCCTCCCTTTGATTCTCAACTAATGTTCCATTACTGATGGCAGTGTGAAGGCATGCATTTCTCTGTTTGCACAGACCCGAACAATAAGCCTGATTCTACTTACCTTAAGTGGGGTGGGGGGAGGGACCCTTTCTAAAAAGTGCAATTTCTGAGAAGAATACCTTTGACCCAAAGCACTCTATCTGTAGTGCTAAGCTGAGGAGAACGTTGGCAAGAGGAAGACGGGTTTTGATCCTGCGATGCCCCCTTTCTCCTCACCTTGCCTCCTTTGCCCTCCCTCCCGGATGGAGCCCCTGGCTCTCACAGCTCAGCTCTGGTGCCCCAGTCCCTGCAGAGCTTGCCCATTAGTGTCCTGCGACTCTGCCACAGCGGCAATTGCTAAGTCCCTTATTTTATATGTGAGGCAACTGATCTTCAGAAAGAGGAAGAATCTGCCTCAATTGACTGTCATTTTTGTAGAGGTAGGAAAGTTACTAGAATCTTGAGCTTGTGACTCCCAGGACCCAGTTCTTGCTACCCCATGGCTTTTGCCAAGTATGTTCTGCTTCAGGTGACTCTATCCTGACAGACTCTTGTTAGGACCATGTTTTTTTACTTTCTGGTAATTTCCTCTGTGCACTCATACTTGTATTTAGGTAACACATTGTTAAACTGGGATTGTGCTATTTTCCTATTGTTTCTAAGCATGAAGAGGGCAGGGATGTGTCTCTCTTTTCCCAGATTACCCCTCGTTCCCATGACATAATAGTAATAATAAGCTTTTAGTGGGCACTTATCTTGGGCCGTGCTCTGTTCTGAATACTCCACATGTCTTAACTTGATCCTAACAACCCTGTGAGTCAGGTGCTGTGGATATCATCCTCATCTGACAAATGGAAGTAAGGTGTGAAAAGATTAACATGCCCGAGTTCACATGGCCAGTAAGTGGCAGAGCTGGGGTTCAAATTCAGGCAGCCTCACACCAGAGGACACAGCTTATCTACCACCTTGTACTGCCCATCAAACAGCAGATACACAACAAATACATGTTGACTTAATGCTTTTTCTTGACTATGCTATCCCGAGAAGATTCTTCCTTCCAAAGTCCTTGAAAACTTTGTATGAGATTCTTATGTATGTGTATGAGATGTGTATAAGATTCTTATGGAGCAAGAGTGAAAGATATTTGTTTTTGAATCAAGGGGTCTCTAACTTTAATGAGCTTGTGATTTTTCTAGAGTGCTTGTTTTAAAATTTTTTTTAACATTTATTTATTTTTTGAGAGAGACAGAGCATGAGTGGGGGAGGGGCAGAGAGAGAGGGAGACACAGAATCTGGAGCAGGCTCCAGGCTCTGAGCTGTCAGCATAGAGCTGAATGCGGGGCTTGAACTCATGGAACTGCAAGATTGTGACCTGAGCCTAAGTCTGCTGCTTAACCAACTGAGCCACCCAGGTGCTCCTCTAGAGTACTTGTTAAGTGCAGATTTCTTGGCCCTACTGTAGACATAATACCTGAATCACTGACAGTGGAACCTGGGCATCTGAATTATTAATTGCCATCAGGTGATGGCTGTGCATATGGCCATGGTGTCATTTTTGAGAAATAGTCTTTTAAAGGTTCTTCACTGAACAGGTGTACCTGAGCAATGGTATACTACGTGGTGGAAATCTGAAATTCATGTAACAATCTTTATCTTTTCTGCTTCCCTTGGGAACAGATTTTGGCTCAATAAATAACAAAGCTTAATGGACAGCAGCTCCAGTGGGCTGGGGGCGAAACCGGCAGTGTAAGCAGCATCTGGTTAAATGGCTGCAATTGGACCTTCATTTACTGCATTAGAGGGCGTATTTAGCCCTCCCTTTGATGCTAAAGCAGTGGGGCGGCTTCTCCTCTTTGGAGCACTTCAGTAGAGTCTGGTTGTCAGAGGGCCCAGTAGTGCTTTGAGATACATGAAGTGTTTCAATTTGATGTAGGAGAGGAGATGTCAGTGAGATGAGACAGCATGATAGGGACCTCCTCTTTCACTTAGGGACATTGTGGTTTGGATGCATTGCACCAAACACAAAAGTCTTCTCCTGGCTGAGAGAGGATCATCCAAAAGCATGGGACACAGCCATTTGAATGGCTGGTCCCATGTTTTGTGTGCATGGGGGTGGTCTTATTGTTTTAGTGTCTAGGTACTCTCTATTCTCTATAGAGACCATTCACAGAAAACTCATACCTGCTCTGCTCTTTCTCCTACTCATGCTGACTGTTCGCTCATTCTCTTTAACCATGCATCTATCCATGTAACCATCACACACTTGCTGAGCACCTGCTTTGTCATAGGCACTGGGGACTTAGTGGTGAACACATAAAGAGGCTGCTCTCCTGGAGTTTTTGCAGCTGCACAGACTCCTGGTCCTTTTCGTTTTCTGTCATTCTGTTTCTCAATCATTTCTCTGTAACCGATAAATACTTTATTGTCCCATTCTTTTCTTTTGCAAAATAAACAGACAAGTGTCCTATTCTCTTACTGAGACATTTTATAAATACTGTGTGTATGTGTGTGTGAGAGATGTGTGTATACATACATGCAAACACGTGTATATGCACAGGTGTAAAACACATGTAACACACATATAGCATATATATTTAGCAAGTAAAGGTTGACTCTCAAAGGTCAGGGTCATTATCCATTTTGTCAACAAATATATTTGGATGCCTACTATGTGTTAGTCACTAAGTGAATAAAGCCAGTTTGTGGCTCAAGGAACCTCTTCCTACTTCCTCAGTATGGGCCATGACTCTACTTTTCAGGGCAGGTTTATGAGAAGGAATGCCAGGCAAACACCTGTCTGTCTTTATTCATGTCATTTATTAGAGTCATGGAAAAAGAAAAGGTCCAATGTGTTCTCAGCTAAAAGAACAGATAATTAACCCCACTGGAAAACCATGTTCTATGTAAATGTCACTAACTTATTTCACATTAGAAGATTCTATAAACCAACAAGGCAAACCCCAGATATCATCTTGATGGGGACAAGGTAGTTCTTACCACATCCCTCGATGTCTTCAGCTACAAAACATAGCATTTTGAGACATGTATTGGCAACAAATTAGCTTAGATATATTGCAGATTATTGATTTCAGCATTCAAAGGTTAATGAGGTTTGTGCCTTCATTCAATATTTCTGCTCTGGGGAGAATAATGAGATGGCCTGAAGACACAAACCATTCAATTAAAATAAACAGGAGACTATATGTGCATCCTGGCTGCGTTTGGATATTTTCCCCCAATCCCTTTTTTCTTCTTTCTCAACATATTCTAATTTCTCAGGTGATTTTCATCTTTGCATGGGAAGAGATGATTAAGGTGATCCCAGGCAGTACTCTTACAAATTTAGATGATTCCCTCATGGACCCTTATGTGGAGAAGTAGAGCTAATCTACACAATCTATCAAAGTATCTTTCTTCTGATACACCTACAGATATTTCAGTGTCTCAGTGGTAGAAATGCAAATTGAGTGATGCTCATTTACATACTCCAAAGCAACAGGAAGATCCAAATGCATCATTAAAAGTAGGAGGTAGTGAGTACAGACACTGGCTAGTAGTAGCATTTTAGCCAATGTGATGCTGAGCTTGAATAACTTGAAAACATTGTTTCTCTTTGATGGCTGCAGATTTTCTGGCTTAATAATCTATTTGTAAATGGTTTTGCTTCCATCTTTACTCGTGTGCTAACATGGAATTTTTACAGAGCCTAAACTTTACTTAGTTGATTTATTTAATTTTAGATAAGATGGTAAACCATCTGGAGAGCTTAGGGTCATACCTTCTTAAGGTTTGGTGTAAAGTATGCCATAGCTTGGGCAAGCAAGGAATAACTTCTCTCCTGTCTGCGTCTGACCCAAAGCCTTAATGAAACATAAGCATGGCTCTTGGGGAAAGCTACTTGGGGAGAAAATTGAAAATTGTTCTTTGAACAGTAACTTTCCGTCTACCCAAAGACAAATTATATCTTAGCTTAGATATTCTTCTGGTAGTTTCTCTTTGGTTTAACTTTTCTGGGTGCACAGATGAAAGGCAAGTTACTGGATCACATTAACAGTTTAGTCACAGAATGTTGGGGCTGGGAGGAAATATGAAGTTTATCTGGGGCCTTTCCCACATTTTGCCAATGGGGAGATGAAGTACAAAAGGGAAGTCTTGAGTCCTAGGTTGTGGGGGAAAAAAATAGCCAGCTCTCTGATTCTTCTCTCCACCAGAAAATCTTGATGTTCCAGTCTCATCCTGATAAGAACCACCCTCAAAGCTCTGAGGCTGCCTTCTCCCCTGGGTTCATTTGTGGGGATGGGAGTGGGGGTGGTGGCATAGATTATCCTGTACCTTTTCATCTGCCTGGTAGCCACAGATGTTGCCATGAAACCACTCAGAATGCGGTTTGATTGCAATGGGGTGCACTGGCTTGTTGATAAAGGTCAGCTTAAATGTAATTCTTTAGAGTATGTGCAGTTAGTGAAACTATAATTTGGAAAATGTTGAAGAGGCTTGGAATATTAGACTCTGCATTAGAAAATATCCTAGAATGATCTAGCCCAGTGCACAACTTACTGTACCTCAATCCTCTTTGTAACCTAATCCATTGGATGCCACTAAAAGCACTAAATCCAAAGCCTAAAATTCATTTCTTAGGGTTTTTTTAAAATAAATTCTTTTTTATTTTTTTATTAAAATTTTTTTCCTAATGTTTATTCATTTTTGAGAGAAAGAGAGAGCATGAGCAGGGTAGGGGCAGAGAGAGAGGGAGACAAAATCCAAAGCAGGGTCCAGGCTCTGAGATCTCAGCACAGAGCTGACGTGGGGCTCAAACCCACGAACTGTGACAGATCGTGACCTGAGCCAAAGTTGGATGCCTTACCAACTGAGTTACCCAGATGCCCCATCATAAATTATTTTTTAAAGTTTGTTTATTTATTTATTTTGAGAGAGAGATAGGGAGTGGGGGCAGGGCACTATCAGCACAGAGCCCGATGTGGGGCTCGAACTCATGAACCATGGGATCATGGCCTGAGCTGATACCAAGAGTTGACATTTAACCAACTGAGCCACCAATGCGCACCGTTAGGTTTTTAATATTGGAGAATATTCTGCAATGGTTTTCCCTTCCTAGTTTTTTTTTAATGCTCTCTGTCTCTGAGTTAGCATTTGAGAGGCAGGCTTGTTACCTATGGTGCTTATGCTATGTAACATGGCCACCAAAACCTTGCGCTCATCACTTATAGTGTGGGTTAGAGTTGGCCAAGAGAGAGGCAGAAGTGTGTGCTAAATAGAACAAAATAGGCAAAGCCCACTGGTGAAGATAACATGATGTAGTAAAAGAACTGACAGAAGTTCATTCTGACAGCAGTGTAGAACTGAGGGGAAGCATGATAAGAGATGAAGAATAGGCATAGGCAACCCATGAGGGATTGTAACTTTATTCCAAGACTAGTACCAGGGAGCCATGGAAGGTCAGAAAAATATGTTTAAATGTTTGTTTATTTTTGAGAGAGAGGGAGAGCACTAGTGGGGCAGGGGCAGAGAAAGGGGGAGACAGAAGATCCAAAGTACGTTTTGCCCTGAGAGCCCAATGGGGGGGCTTGAACTCACGAGCTGCAAGATCATGACCTGAGTCAAAGTTGGACACTTAACCCTTTGACTGAGCCACCCAGGCACCCTGAAGGCAGAATAATGTATTTAAATAGCAAAAATAGTGCTTGTTTTTGCATCAAAGCCTAACTGTTTGCTAGAACCAGATAGCTGTTTTCCATACAAGAGCCAAAGGGACATAAAGACTGATGAAAGAAGCCAAGGATAGAGGCACCATCTGTGTTTGCAAACAAAATGGGAGCTCTCTACTTTGCGACTGCAGTGTGTTTGACTGCCTCTACACCATTTCAGTATATGCCAGGAGAAACAACTGAAGCCCTACCTGCCCTGCTTTGTCAGTCTCACCACTGTAAACACCACAGTCTTGTTTTCCCTGGCTTCTCTCCTTTAGCTCTGAGCCTCGAGCGAAAAGGGCACTGCCGTCTGGGCTCTTTCGCTGTCCATCAGTGTTTTGATTAAAGTCACTCAGCGGCCCTTTAATTTGAGTAGAACAAATTGAAGCCTTGACTAACCAGGCCCAGTGTTTCAAGGGGCAGGAGTGAACCATTCTGCTGGATTCATGCACTATTTCTTGCCTCTGAAAAAGGGAAGAATGTAATTTTCTGCTGAAATCACACCTGATTACAGATCACCACACTAGTGCCCAGTGGACCCATTCCTCCCTGGCTTTGTGTGCCTTAAAGTTGTGTGCTGTCAGAAGGCAGTAGGCAGTTGAGGAGAGGGGAAGGTTTACCCCTGACACCTAAAATCTCACCTGAATAAATCGAAAATCCTAAATTATGTAGGAGTCCGCAGGCATAACTCAGGCAGAGGCTACAGTTTTGGGGGGGGTCATCAGTGCCCCCTCCACTTCTAAAACAAGAGGGTAAGAAGAAGATTTTGAGGTTGGATACGTAATTCCACTTTTATGTGCTTTTTCTTCTTTTGCTTAATGTTCTCGGATGTTGTAAGACCAATATAGGGATAAATGAAGGATGGAACAATTTTAAATTATCAATAATCTATCAAGGTGATGTGGGAGGAGTGATGTGGTAGGGGAGGTTTTAAAACATCCTGAATTTCTACATGTTTGAAGATTTGCTTGCCTTTTTGTAATTGATTTCTAGTTTGATTTCATCATGGTAAGAGAACGTACTCTTTGTGATTTAAATACTTTTAAATTTTCTAGGGTTTGTTTTATGTCCCAGGACATGGGATTCTTGAAGAATATGGGCACTTGAAAAGAATGTGTATCATATTTGTGGTGAACACAGCATAACGTATAAACGTGTCAAATTGTCAAATCACTAAGTTGTGTTTGAAACTAATATAACATTGTATTTCAACTATACTCAACTAAAAAACTTATTTTTTAAAAAAAGGGCCAGTGATTCCTGTTGATGCTCTAGGGAAAATTCCCGTATCAATAACTTCGTGAGCTTCATTTCTCATTCTCCCTCAGAGGCATCTTCCAAACCCAAACACCAAACAAACTGTGGCATAAAGTCAAAGAAGCCTTGCTTCAGAAAGGATCTTTGTCATCTAGTCTGATTTTTATCTCCTACCCAAATTTCTTAGATAATGGACTATAATATTACAACCTAACTAGTATAATAATTTCAACCCAAAGGGGGAAAAAGTATGCTCTCATTGGGAGGAATGTTCTTTATGTGTCAATTAGATCCTGTTGGTGTTGTTAAATTCTTCTGTGTCCCTGCTGTATTCTGCCTAATACTTGCATTAGTTGTTGAGAGTAGGATGTAGAAGTCCTCAGCTGTAATGATGTATTTGCCCATTTCACCTTTCAGCTCTATCAGTTTTTGCTTCATGTTTTTGCAACCCTGTCATGTGGTACATCCACATTTAGCATTGCTATGACTTCTTGGTGGGTTGACCTTTTAATCTTACGTAATATCCCTCTCTACATCTTGTAATTGTCTATGCTCTGAAGTCTACCTTGTCATATGAATGTAGCCACTTCTGCTTTAAGAAATGTTTTCATGATGTCTTTTTTCCATCCTTTTGCTTTTGGCTTACCTATGTTATTATGTTTGAAGTGGGTTTCTCATAGACAGCATAATTGGGTCATGAATGTTTATCCATTCGGGCAGTCTTTGTCTTTGAATTAATGTATTTGGACCATTTACAGTTAAAGTAATTAATATGTTAGGGCTCAGGTGTTCACTTGTTTTCTGTTTTTTTCCCTCTGTTTCTCCTAATTTCTTGTGGGTTACTTGAACATACTACTGGAAGTCCTTTCCAGTGAAATGGTGAGAAAAAGAAACAAAAGCCCAAATAGGTTGAGAAGGAAAAAATAAAACCATCTCTTTCTGCAGATGACACAATTGTGATAATACCAAAGGTTGGTAGGGAGGTAGAGAAACTGGATTACTTAGATGTTGTTGTTGAGAATGTAAAAATAGTACAGTCATTCTAGAAAAGTGTGTCAGTTTTCTTTAAAAATGGATTTACAATACAATTCAGCAATTACACTTGTGTACATTTATTCCAGAGAGATTAAAATTATGTTTACAAGAAAATTGGACCTGAATATTCATGGCAGTGTTATTCAGCCCAAACCTGAAAACTACCAAGATATCTTTGAGTGGTTTAATGGTTAAAAAGGCTATGGTTTATCCATACCATGGAAAACTTCTCAGAAATAAAAAGAAATGAACTATAGATATTCAAAACAACTCAACATGCCTTGGATGAACCTCAAGGGAATTATGTTAATGAAAAAGCCAATTACAAAAGGCTACATACTGTATGATTCCATTTATAAAACATTCTTAACATAACAAAATTATAGAGACAGAGCAAAGATTAGGGCTTGCCAGGAGTGAAGAAAGGGAGACGAGGATGTGGCTATCCTCGTGGATAGCACGAGGGAACTTTGTGGTGATTATATCTTGATTTTAATGGTAATTCCACAAATCTACACAGTGATAAAATTACATAAAACCACACACACATAAATGACTGCATGTATCTGTGATAAATCTACACAAATCTACACAGTGATAAAATTACATAGAACCACACACACATAAATGACTGCATGTATTTAAGTAAGGTCAATTACCACATGTTTTTGATATTATGCTATTGTTACACAAGATATTAACATTGGTGGGGACTGGGTGAAAGGTACACTGGTCTGTCCTGACATTTTTTTTTTTTTTGCAACTTCCTGTGAATCTATATTTCAAAGTAAACAATTAAAAGATATTTGGCTTTGAATATATAAATATTCCTACACATGTGTGTGAGAACCCCTCAGTTCCTTATCCTTATCAGACCAACTGGGGTTGGAGATGGGTTCTAGGAACTAAAATCAGGGGAGATGATCCCTATTAGAGTGGTCTAGAATCCATTTTTAATGATATGGTGACCTGAGAAGGGTTCATTTAACAAGCTAAGACAGTAGATTCAAGACAGTTTGTGAAAAAACTAGTGAGATGCTTCCCAAAATTTAAGGTGCATTAAGGGGGAGCTTTATGGACCTCACTCTGAGAGATTCTCATTCCAGTCTCTGTGGGGTACATATCAGAAACCTACGTTTTAAATAAACACCAGGTAATTCTGATGTCTATGGTTCTCCAATCATATAAAACTACACCGACCTGGTAGATTAGTATCCTTTGGGGGTTAGTATGATCTGGTGCTCAAGGATTAATTGTGATGTCATTATTATCATCATCATTGTTATAGTCATTATCATTAATGTTTGGCACATAGCAGGTATGTCCTCAATAAAAACTTTGGGATAGTATGTTGATAGTTTCACACTGAGATGTATCTCACATGTTATCATTTAATACCATCAGGGCTTTGACAAGTTGGTTTTGACGGCATTGTAGTCACATGTGGAGCCTTCTTGAGGGTTTTCACTGGAAGACTGGTGTGAGGCGCCTGAGTCCAGGAGGATGGGAAGGTATCACTGCCTTCAGGCCAGTGGAAAGTGCATTTAGATGGCTCACTGTTAAGTGATTGGCAGGTGGCATATTGGGCAATACAACTTCTTGAGGGAAGCCTTCAAAAGGCTGCCACATTTGGGGGAACTAGTAAGACATTAGAAATAACGTTATTATGTCTTCTGTCATGAGGGGAGTGTTCTCACATATTCATTCATCAAACATTGCTGAGGGTATACTGTGTGCAAAGCAATGGGTGATTTATTGGAGGTACAATGGTGAGAAAACCAATGCCATTCTTCCCTTGTAGAGCTCATAGTTTGGTGGAGAAGACAGACACTGAACAGGAATTGTACGTGTGATAAGCCTTAGGAAACAAGACTTGAAGATCCCTTGCAAGTGTATAAAAAGGGGAAGCAACTCTGCAGGGGCATGGTACAGATGCTCCATAGGGACATGATATTTCAGCTGATATGATTAGGGGAAGAGTTGGCCGGGGCAGAGTTGGGGAAGAGTGATAGCAGATGAAAGAGCATATCATACCAGAAAGCCTCAGAGGGAAGGGAGCCTGGCATTTTGAGGAGGTGGAGAAGTTCAACATGGGTGTGAGACAGAGTGTGAGGTGGGTTACAAGGGCAGGTAAAGGACAGGTAAAGGTAGAGCATGTAGGGTGGTGCCTGGTACAAAGCAAACAAAGTCAGCCTTGGTATTAATGTTTTTATTATTAATCCTAAGGGCAGTTAGGAATCTTTGAGAGTTTAAAGCAGGGGTGTTACTTGTTGAGATCTTCATTTTAGGTAGCTTAAAGTTACTTCTTGAGACTGTAACCTGGTGATGTACTGAGAAGTGGAGAGCCAGAGAAACTCGGTTATTTTTTTTGCATTTCAGGAATATTGTAGATGAGCCTGCACTAATATTCTAAGTCCAAGAAGCCTAATATGGATCCTGCAATTGATCTTACAGTAAAGCCCCCCTGCTTTTTTTTTTCTTTTAAGGTTAGCTCCTGATTGAGAGTTTTATTTGATCCTTCTCATTAGAGGAAGAAATCCTCAAGTGGATTCCCCTGTGAATCTGTGGAAGGCAGGACTTGGGTCAACCTGTTAATAAGTGGACTTACTGTCCACTTGGTGTCACAGGTTTGGAACCCAACCATGGACTGTCCACTGCGTGACCAGGGGGTATCCCTAGTTCTTAGCAGTCCTCTGGTTCCTTAGAGATGTCAGGCTTGCAGCTCCCACTAGAGGATATCACTAAAAGGTATCTTTGAAGGCCTGGAAGACATAATTGTGCTTAACATAATACCCTTCTGGCTTATGACATGGTGTACTTTGCACAGTCTGTGTTTTGCACCGGAAACAGCGGACATAAAACTCTATGCCTTCTCATAAAATAGCAGATAGATGTGGTAAATCAGGTGAGGCCATAATTCCAGTAAGTCAGGAGTGCCTTCTTTTTTTTTTTTTTTTTTTTAATTTTTTTTTCAACTTTTATTTATTTTTGGGACAGAGAGAGACAGAGCATGAACGGGGGAGGGGCAGAGAGAGAGGGAGACACAGAATCGGAAACAGGCTTCAGGCTCTGAGCCATCAGCCTAGAGCCTGATGCGGGGCTCGAACCCACAGACCGCGAGATCGTGACCTGGCTGAAGTCGGACGCTTAACCGACTGCGCCACCCAGGCGCCCCCAGGAGTGCCTTCTAACACAGGGATTTTTATCTTATGCGATAGGTAACCTATGGGTTTCCCAGAGTGTGTCTATTTGGAAAATAGAACATTAGGGAAAATATGGGAGAAATATCTTAGGAAAATAGAATAAACTTAATGGCAGGAATAAAAATTAGGAGAACATGATAGATTCTTATTCTAAAAGCATAAAGGCAAATTCATTTGAATAAAACCAAGGTGGTAAGCTAAAGGGTGATGCAGAGAAACCCAAATGTTTCTTTGACGTGTGTGACATCCAAACCACAAAATAAACAATGATGTTAAACAAAAAGGTGAATCAAGAAGAGGTAGGAGTCTGACGAAGTACTCTATATGAGTCTGGTTTTATACAGTCTTCATTTTCTGTTTAGGGTGGCTATATCCCCTTTAGGACAGAAAACCAGGAACAGAGATCCCACATGGCTAACCTTGTCATCTCAGGCTGCCCTTTGTGTTTCTGATGACCAGCCACCTTTTTAGCCCTTGCTTGTCTTTATAAGAACACTCATGCCACCACCTGGGAAGCCCCTGAGCAAGAGGAGCTGTGGCTGGACTGGCTGAGTTTCCAGGCCAAACTGTAGGTATTCAAAACTCTCTGAAGCATGACCTTGTGCCAGGGCAAGAAGTTGAGCGTGAGTCAGCCTTCAGGTTGAGCCTAATGCTGCACTTTTCTTAGATGATCGAAGCTGCCAGGCTCCAGACAATGAGGCATATATGTTGCCTTCATCAATCCATAAAATTAATTGTGGTGATTAATTTTATGTGTCACATTGGCTGAGCCACAATGCCCAGATATTTGGTCAGACATTATTTTGGGTGTTTCTGTGAAAGTGTTTTTTTGGCATGAGCTTAACGTTTAACTTAGTAGAGTTTGAGTAAAACAGATTATACTTCATAATATGGGTGGGCTTTATCCAATCAGTTGAAGGGCTTAGTAAAACAAGGACTGACCTTCCCCAAAGAAGGAATTCTGCCAGCACACTGCTTTTACTGCAGTCTTGCTTGAACTGCAACTTTTTTCTTGAGTCTTCAGCCTGCTGGCCTCCCACATCAGATTTTGGACTCACGTGATAACATTGTCAAACAGAGTCAGGATGTTATGGCCCAGTAGTTCAGGACATGTGCTTTGGAGCCAAGCAGGCCAAGTTTTAAGCCCATTGTCTTGAATAGCTGTACTTCTCTAAGTCTTGGCATTCAATTTTTGTTAAAATACAGATAATAATACAACCTACCTACATTTATTAAGGGTATTTTAGCTACAAATGATAGAATTCAACTCAAAATGGCTCAAGCCAATGCTTCTGAAATGTAATGGACATACAAATCATCTAGGGATCTTGTTGAAATGCAGATTCTGATTCAGTAGGTCTGAGGCAAAAAAAAAAAAAAGTGGGGAAGGGTGCTTGTTTGGTTTTTTGTTTTTTGGCTTCAGACACAGTTGGATCAAGTGTTTAAATAACGTTTTCAAGAATTTGTCTCTTGGACTTTCAGACTCTGCCTTCCTCTTTGTTGGCTTCCTAGACTTCTAGAAGTTCTAGAATTACATCTTCGCAGTTGAAAACTCACAGAGGAGATAGAGCATCTTGCTCAGTAGGTCCAGAGAAAGTTCTTTTTTTTTTTTTTTTTTTTTTTTTTTTTTTCAGAGAAAGTTCTTTTATGGGTTTGGCTTTGTTTGCTCTTGTTTGAATCATGGTTCGCACCTAAATCAGTAACAGTCATCAGGTGAACCCAATACTCTCCTCCATCTCAAGCCAAAGCTCTGATCTTAGGCCCCAAACTTTGTAACCTTGAGGAATTTAGTTACCACTGGCCAACTGGAGCCAGGATTTGGGAAAGAACTGCTGGATCTTTGAGGCCACAGTTTTGGGTCTAGTCTGCACAGTGAGATATTTTGCTTATTAAGTAGTTCCCATTAATGAAGTGTTTCCTGGGAGATCTCCACAACTATCTTTTTTTTTTTTTTTTTCTAATTGAAAGTTTTAATTAAGTTTAAATTAGACAGTGTGACTATAAAATGGGAGAAATAAAATAGGACAAATAAAGGAAAACCTACAGGGAAATTGATCTAGGAAAATGCACATTGGGCAGGCTCATGTGGGTGAGCTCAGATTAGATGGCTCATCTGTGAGAGGCATGTTGGATCCTTGTTATAAGTAAATGACCTTCTCCATTGAACAGAATGTTATCCTAATGGCCTCAAAGGCTTAATGCACCTCCCCAAGTTATTCCTTGCTGGTTCGTAGGTCCACTGAGTGTAATGTACTTCCCCATATACACAGAGTAAATGACTAGAAGATAAGAATGTAGAGTTATTAAAGTTTAAACCAACTTAAAATTTATATCATCCACTTCTCTTTTGCAATGTGTTTTCTGAGAAACTTAATTTTAAAGACTATGAACACTCCCAACTTATCGTTCAAAGGCCTCCTTTCCAGAAATATAAATGATTGGATAGTGACCTCCATTACCTGAGCATGTTGGCAAGATCTTGGCTCAGATACAATTTCAGGGGGCTTAGCTCATTATAGGTACCAACGATTGGATTTTTGAGATTTTTCATTATCACTCATAGCACCACACATCAGTCACTGTGAGTCAGGATGAATAGCAAAAGCAAACATGTTCACATTCATCATGCCAGTGTATTTGTTTCCTGGACTTTTGGAAAACAGTTCCTGGGTGCTAAGTGAACCATGTTGGGAGCTGATTCAGAGAGAATGACTGGTTCACTTGGCAAGGTCAGTTTCATCCTCTTTTTGACAACCGCCCCGAAGAGTGTTTGGAAATCATTGGCAACATTTATTTTCTTTGATGGATTCATTCAGCTCTGGCAAGAGAAAATGTTTTTGTGTTGCCTCTGGTTGTCGTACAGAGCTCTAAAGGTGTGCAAATAATTCCAAAATGGTCTTCTAGAGGTATCTGAGCTTACTGGGCTGATTTTAGATACTAAAATGAAGTCACGGGTTTTTATTTGCCCTTGGGATTTGGTAAAAAGGGTAAAAAATTTATTCCGCTAAAATGGATTTATTTACCAAAGTTACTATTATATGATGGGCATGGTGCCAGGCACAGAGAATACCATGCTAGGGTAAAATTGGATGTAATTGCTTTCCTCATGGAGCTTACTCTCTGTTTAGTGAGATTCAGATTAAAATATACACATATCTAGAATTTCTTTTTTTTTTTTAATTTTTTTTTCAACGTTTTTTATTATTTTTGGGACAGAGAGAGACAGAGCATGAGCGGGGGAGGGGCAGAGAGAGAGGGAGACACAGAATAGGAAACAGGATCCAGGCTCTGAGCCATCAGCCCAGAGCCCGACGCGGGGCTCGAACTCACGGACCGCGAGATCGTGACCTGGCTGAAGTCGGACCATATCTAGAATTTCTAATTGTGATAAGTACAATGAAGCAAATTAATAGGGGCACATTGGGAAAAGATAAGAGAAACATAATACATATGAAGTTTGGGAAGGGAGTGATACATATATATTCAGGCAAGAAGAAATGCCTTATGTCCTAAAGGAATATTAGTGATTCCCTCTTCAGCTCTGTGTTCAAGTGGATACAGGCCTCCGGCAATCAAGGTACTTTGGACATGGAATTACTCAACATTTGTTGGATTGTATGGAAATTTTGAATCGTTATTTAATAATCACATAAATTATAAAAATGGACTAAGAAGGTCAAGAATGTTTTAAAAATGAAATACATATTTCCACTTAAAGTAATAGAATCAAGAATGAAGTTTGTTCTGCATATAGTTTTGTTAGATGTAATTTAAATACCTTTGATCTGTGGATAAGAATTGTTTTTGTGTATTTGAACAACTAAATCTGAGTTCCTTAACATTGGTTCAGTGGCTTATACCTTTCCACACTTAGTATTTACGTTCTATCAGCCTGTAATTTACTGTAATCATTTCCATCATCACACCATTTATTTTGCAAAACCTTATGGAGCAATGTCTTAGTTACCTCAAGCTGTTGTAACAAGACTAGGTGGCTTAAAAAACATAAATTTATTTTTTCATGGTTGGGGAGGCATGAAGTCCAAGATGAAGGTGCTGTCGGGGTTGGTTTTTGGTGAGACCTCTCTTCTATGCTTATCAACTGCCATATTCTTGATCTGTCCACATACGGTCTCTAGTCTGTGCAAGAATAAAAAGAGGATGAGCTCTGGTATCTCTTCTTGTAGGAGCCTCAGTCCTACAGGATTAGAGTTTCATCCTTATGACTTCCCTGAATTTTAATGACTTCCTCAAAGGCTCTACCTCCAAATACAGTCATATTGGGGGTTACATATAGAATATATGAATTTTGGGGGAGACATAATTCAGTCCATTATGAGCACCTAGTTTGGAGCCAACTTTATGGTAGGCATTAATACACAGTGGTGAATAAGGCAGTCAGTATCTCTCCCTTCAAGGAGCTTCCAGTCTAGCTAGGTGGATACACAGTAAACATATAACTGCATAAGTATTTCATTTCTATTCTACCAAGTACATCTTGAGGAAAGAACAGATTATATGCAAAGACCAAAGATAGCACTTCTCCAGAAACTTTGGGGTTAACATTAAGGTTACTAAGACTAATACTATGAATAGTTTCCTAATTTGAAATCTTGGAACAGATTATATGTGGTGGACAAAGAAAGATAATGAGCTGTAAAAATGGAAATTTAGAGGTTGTTTTTCTTTTTAAAGAATAGGGCTGTTTCCATCTCACATTGGGAAGTGCTTCATTTAATATAAAAATTCATGAGTGAAGGGGTTCCTTTTATAATAATTTTTATGGCCAAAGGAACAGATGTTAGAGTGCTTTCCCCTTGATTATTTCAAGCCAATCATTCAGTTACCAAAATCCAGTCTTTGCCATGAGAAGGTATATGAAAGAAGAGATGACCAATTGCCTGTGTATTTTAGGCTATTAGGCAATCTGCGTATTTCCATTTCCTCAAAACACCTCCAAACTGCCAGTCTACCCCACATACCAGAAACATAGTTTATTTATTTATTCATTTTTTTCTGTTAGATACTTTCCCTAACTCTTCTTTTGGTGTGCTTTGATGAAGTCCATAATCACAAACTGGACTTGGGCTTTGTATGTAATCACAAGCTATGCCAGACCCATAAAATTCATTGTGTTGCTCAGCTGGTCTTGCATTCCTAGAGGAACTGCAGAGTCAGGACCCAGAAGGATGGATAATACAGTTCTGTTGTTATACTCAGAGGTCCCTTGAAGAATATCGTAGCTGCAGTTCCTCCAAATCTGGGAAGTTTGGTTAGCAGAATATAAACTCACTGATGCAAATCTCCAAGTTGGCTGTTGAGATCAAAAAACAAAGAGTGAGGACTCCATCCTCATTTTACCCTCTTTTACAATTGTCACAGATTTGATCGTGAACCAGAATAACAGAGGAACGATTAGGGTGGAGGTCATAGAAGAATGTTCTCAACTGAAATCAAATGACAAAAGAACTAGAAGAGGGAGATGGGGAGGTAAGGAGGGAGAATCCCTGAAGAAAACATTAGAAAAGCAAGCATCTGTGCTATGATTGGCTAGCTCATTAGGGCTCCATCTCTGTGTTGAATCCAAAGCTCCACCTGTATCCTGTTTCCTCATAATCTAATTCTCCCTTCATTACTCCCCTGACACCTGTAACATCATCTTCATTTATTTTACATGGCATACATTTCCATGGCTTAAAAATATTCAGTAGTTAACTTACCATAAATGATTAAAAATAAACAAGAATGGAGACTATTTGTAACATACCAAATACCAAGCTTTGTTATATCCTGATATCAGGCCAGATGTTCATCAGATCTGTTTAACTAAAGACACTAAATACTTCAGGTGAAAAAATGGAGCTTCCTGTGCCCTCTTCTCTCTCTTTTTTCTTCATATCCATAACATGAGTAATTACTATTGTGGATTCAGTGTTTATCACCTGCACTATACTTTTGCTACAGACTTAGATATCCATAAATATTATATAATATTGCTTTGCCGATTTTAAAACTTCATATAAGTGGTATCATTCCATATATATCCTTCTGAATATACTTTAGCACATTTTTCAATTTTCTTCTTGATAAAAATTCAGACTGTTTCAAATGTTTTTTGCTATAATGAACTTCAATAACCAACCTGTACATTTTCCCTCCCATACATATGCAAGTGAATCTCTTAACTATATGTCTAGGACAGTATATTAATTTCTTTGGGCTACCACAGAAAATTATCATAAACTGGGTAGCTTATAAAAATAGAGTATTTTCTGTTATAGGTCTGCAGTACAGAGCCCAAAATCGAAGTTGTCAGTCACTTCCTCCAGAAGCTCTAGAGGGTGTTTCATTTCTTGTCTCTTCCAGCTTCTGGTGGCTGTTGGTACTCCTTGGCCTGTGGCTGCTCACTCCAATCTCTGTACCTGACACATGGCCTTCTTCTCTGCATCTCTGGTCTTTTGTGTCTTTTCTTCTTACAGGGACATTTGTCATTAAATTTTTGGCCCACTTGGATAATCCAGGATGATTCAATGTTGAGATCCTTAAATTAATTATATATGCAAAACCCCCTTTCCTAAATAATGTGAACCCCTTTTCGTGTTCACAGGTTCCAGGTAGGCAAATTTGGGGGTGCCACCATTCAACTCACTACAATTTCCCAACATCAGCACTACTGACATTTTGAGCCAGTTAATTCTTTAGGGATAAGAATGACCTGTAAGATGTTTAGCAGTATTCCTACCTTCTACCCACCAGATTGCAATAGTATCCCTCCCCTCCTCCTTCCCTGCCCTTGCACCTCCACATGTGACAAGCAACAATGTCTCTAGACATTGCCAGGTGTCTCCTGGGTAATCAACATCTCCTCTTCTTTCCTGGTCTAGAAGAAAGTTGCTGGATTTTAGGGTCTGAGCATTTTCAACTTTATTAGATACTGTCAATGGTTGTCCAAAGTCAGTGTAGCAATTTAAATTCTTATTAACAGAATTGACAGTTCTCATAACTCTGCAGTATGCCTAGTACTTAATATTGTCAGATTATAACTTTTTCTGTCAATTTAATGCTGTCTCATTGTTGTCATTTACATCTTCCTAATTTCTAGTGTAGTTGAACATCTTTTATTGTCCATTTGGGTTTCTTGGTCTATGAATTTCTTCTTCATACATTGTCCATCCATTCTTTTCCCTGTTATTCATTTTTTTTTGAATTATAGAAGCTCTTTGTATATTCTTGAAACTAGTCCTTTTTCAGTTATGTCCAATATTGATGTCTTCTTATCCATAGGTTGTCTTTTATTTTGTTTATGGTATCTTTTGTGGTACCCAAGTTCTAAATTTAAAGTCAATTTATCAGTTCTTTTTAATGATTCATGCTGTTTGGGTCTTTTAATATCTCATTTAAGCGTAAGGAGGCAGTCATATTGGTTGAGCAAAAGACTATAAAGATTTCACATGTCTGAAAGAATTTAGTGCTATGGGAGGTGTTATGATACATTGGAAAGGCACAGAACTTTAAGTGTGGAGACTAGTGCTAGGCAGCTTAAGCAGCAACTCTGCGTTTTGGAGAAATAACTTAACTGCTTTGTCTTCCCAAGTACTTGTCTAAAGGAGAAGAAGATTTGAGTCTCTGAGAGACCCTCGTCCATTTAAAAATTTTCTACACTAGTGAGTTTTCTACGGGGTGTATCTTATATCTCAGCCATAGAAATCATCTTAACAGCCTTCTAGGTTATTGGTAAAATTTCTTGGACTGTATTAAAGGAAAACATGTAAGGGTTATATAAATCAAGGATAAAATGTCAGCATAAAGCACACACTTTCTCTTTTCCTTTTTAAAAAATTTTTTGTGTTTATTTTTGAGAGATAGAACGTGAGCCCAAGAGCACCACCACCACCCCACCCTCTGCATGTGAATGGGGGAGGGGCAGAGAGAGAAGGAAACCCAGAATCCCAAGCAGGCTACAGGCTCCAAGCTGTCAGCACAGAGCCCAAGATAGGGCTCAAACTCACAAACCAGGAGATCATGACCTGAGCTGAAGTCAGATACTTGACCAACTGAGCCATCCAGGCACCCCTCTTTTACTTTTAAGTATCTTGAGACAAAGGCTCAGCACGAACCCAACTGATCTCTTGTGATATCAAAATGTGTCAGGTATAAGGCACACACGTAAATTTTTAGCACAGATACTGAAATTGTAGTATTTTCCCTTATAATTCTTATAATTGCCATTTGGTTAGTCTAGTGATAACTATTTGGGTGCATTTCTGAAGAGTCCAAATACCCTCTCCTCAGGAACACTTCACTAAACTTGATTTTAGTTTAACTGAGGTGTCAGTTTTCTTTCAAGCTAGATTTTGCCATGCATGATGTTATCTTCAGCCAATTTAGGGTTCACTTGAATTCCTTACAAATATCGTGCAGTCATAGCTGTAAATGAATTCTCGGACTTTTCTGTGGTTAAAATCTTCCTTGTTTGGCAAAATGCAGTTTAATAGTGCCACTTCTTCCTTTTATTTTCTAGCATCCCATTACCTCCCCCACCTAAGTAGGTTTCACTCATTTTAGTCAGAACAATACTCATTACAGGTATCAATTTATATTCATTATAAGATTACCTCAAGCCAATAATACTATAACTATTAAAATCCAATTGCTATTAAGTCATAGAATGTTGAACTGTTATGTTTAGTTTAAGTGCTGGTTTAAGTGGGGAGCTTTCATTTGTGCAATTGTGGGTGTGAACTGAGAGTCTCAGCTTTTGCCAATTTCTCTCCAGTTAGGTTGGGAATTTGGCTTCTTATCACATTAAAGAGAGGTGACACTCTGGCCTACAATGTGACAGATGACCTTTCTGAAGATCATGGCACGTAATAGATCATTTAACATGAGCAACTTTGACACATGACCAAATTCCTCAAGCATTAGAAAAACATCATGCAAGTCAATGCCATGTTGAAACCTGCTGTCATTTCCAATGAGTGTCCACAATTGCCATTGGCAGCTTTGAGAATTGTTGCCAATGATGCTAAGGACAGAGAGTCAAGCCACATTCCTGTAGAGCAGTTCAAATTTATCTCAGGGGAAGAAAATGATATCTAGAGGAGAAATCAAGGGATATCAGAAGAGCATTTTCCTTTCCTCTTGACCTTACAGTACAACTGTTAAATTTTTGTTTGTATAGCTAGAGATTCTAACCGGCAAATAAAATAGGTTACTAGTATTTGAAACAAAGGAATGTTTAGTAAAACAGTATTGAATGAACAAACAGTAAGATGACCCACTGCTCATTCCTGTGATTGTGTCTAGTAATAGACATCTTACTCTGGATTCAGTCACTTATTTATCGAGTTAGTAAATAGTCATTGAGTACCAACATTGGGCCAAGACCTAGACTAGGCACTAGGATTCAGGGTAAGCACAGACACTGTTCTGCTATCATGAGACAGGCAATCAAATTATTGTACAGAGAACTAATTTAAAAATATCACAAAGCAATTTGAAATTGCAATTATGCTAAGTGTTATAAAAGAGAGGCATGGTGTTTTAAGGCTTGAACAAGGGAGATGAGGGAATGCTTCCCTGATGAGGCAATGGTTAATTTGTGAGCTAGGGATGAGTAGAAGTTAAATACAATAAGAGAGAAATGAAACAATCTAGGCAGAGAACAGTGTGTGCCAAGGTCCTGTGGAGAGAGAGAAGTGAGTGCTTTGTTAGGCTGGAAGAAGAGCAATGTAGTGTGTTACCTTAGGCTGGAGAGGCGCTCAGGAGCCACACCTGGCAGAGCCTTGAGTGCTGTATTCAAGTGTTTTGTGTTTGCACCTAGAAAACAGGAGGCCATTAGAGAATTTAAGCAGAAAAATGACCTGATCAGATGTAAGTTCCAAAAAGGTCATTCTGCCATATGAAGAGTGGAGACTGGAGGGCTCAAAGCAGGTGAGGATGAACTAGTTAGGAGAGTGTTCTATTAGTTCTGATGAGGTAACAGTCTGTTGAATTAGAGGGGTGGTAGGGAGGGTGAAGATGGTAAGAAGTAGAGAAATTCATGAGATATTTAGAAAGTAATAGGACTTGGTAGTGGATTTTAAAAAGTTGCTGTTAAAAATGACCAGCATCCATGTTTCTAGCCTGCATAACTGAATGCCTCTTAATACCGTTCACTGAACCTGGGAACACTGATAAAGGACCATCTTTGGGGAGGAAACTTATGAGTTTGGTTTGGGGCTGGAGGTTTTTCTTCAACACTTGAGTATGTAGATCTAGAGTTTAGAAGACTAATCTAGACCAGAGATACAAAGCATAAAATTTGGAGTCGTCTCTGTGCAAATGGATGGTAATTGAAGGCAAATTACTGTGATAGACAGAATAATGGCCTCCCAGAGATGTCCATGTTCTAATTCCCCAAACTTGTGGATATGTTATCTCACATTGCAAAGGGGAATTAAGATAGCAGATGGGCTAGATGGGTGAAGGGTATTAAGGAGGACACTTGTGAGGAGCACTGGGTGTTGTATGTAAGTGATGAATCACTGAATTCTCCTGAAACTAATATTGCACTGTACACTAACTGAAACTTAAATTAAAAAAAAAAAGATAGTACATGGAATTAAGGTTGTTATTCAGCTGACTGTACAGTAGGGAGATTATCTTAGATTTTTTAGGTGATCCTAATAAGATCTCAAGGGTGGTTAAATGTGGAAGAGAGTGGCAGAAGAGTCAGTCTCAGAGTAATGTGATATGAGAAAGACTTGACCAGTCACTGTTGGCTTTTAAAATGGAAGGAGTCTCTCGTCAACGAACAGGGGCAGCTCTGGAAGCTGGAAAAGTCAACAAAATGGATTTTCCCCTTGAGTTTCCAGAAAGACAGTCCTGCTGAAACTTTGATTTTAGTCCAGTGAGATAATAAATTTGTAACATAATACATTTATGATGTTTTAAGTCACTAAGTCTCTGGTAATTTGGTACAGCAGCAATAGGGAATGAATCCTTGAGAAAACTTAAAGAGAGGGCTTAAAAGTGAATCTTGGCACTCTAATATGTAAGGGCATAAAGAGGATAAAGCTAACTAATGAGTCCGGGAAGAAAGAAAATAGGAAAACCAGGAGCATTTAGGATTCTGGAAGCAAGTGGAAAAAGTCTTCCAAGGAAGTGGTCAAACAAGATGAGAAGTTGGTTTGGGTGAAAGCAGCTCATTGGAATCTTCAGTGAGAGTTGATGTGTTAGGATGAGGGGAGCAGAGTCCAGATTGGGGGTGAGTGGGATGTGAAGAGGCAAAGATATAAAGACTATGCACAACTCTTTGAAGACATTGACTTGTGCAGTGAAAGGAAAAATGTTAACTTGGAATACTTGACACTGTTGACATTTTGGACCAGATAATTCTGTTTCGAGGACTGTTTTGTGCATCATGGGAAGTTCAGCAAAATCCCTGGTCTCTATCCACTAGATGCCATTAGCAATTTCTTGCTTCAGTTATGATTAAAAAAAAAAAAAAAGCTTCTAGGCATTGTTAAATGTTCCCTAGGGGCAAATGCCCCTGACTGAGAACTATCGTTCTGAATAGAATATATAGAATCCCCTGAATTTGTTTTTGTCTAAGTACATCAAACTTATTTTTTCCAAAGCGAACAAGGCCATCATATGAATGGGATGCTATTTGATTAGCTATTTCAAAGCTCATATCTCTAGATATGCCTCATTTTTGGGGTACTTATGCTGAATTGATACAAAGTGATTTTGTACGGATGATATTACGCAGTTCTCCTATAAGAACGTGAAAAGGTGAAGGGCGCCTGGGTGGCTCAGTTGGTTAAGTGTTCAACTCTTGATTTCAGCTCAGGTCATGATCTTCGAGTCCTGAGATCCAGCCCTGCATGGGGCTCTACCTTGGGTGTGGATTCTGCTTGAGATTCTCCCTCTCCCTCTCCCTCTCCCTCTCCTTCTCCCTCTCCCTCTCCCTCTCCCTCTCCCTCTCCCTCTCCCTCTCCTTTTCCCCTTCCCCTACTCCCACCTTCTCTCTCTGTCTCTCCGTCTCTCTCTTGATAGAAAAGAAAAGAAAAGAAAAGAATGAATCTGAAAAGGTAAGCCTAGGATGGACTCCAGGTATGTTCAAATCTTGTTCTAACTTTACCTATGCCATTTAATCCAGATTTGGTGACCAAATAATAATTGAACAACATGTTTCCAAGAAGTTGCCCTTAACTCAGTGTCATCTTCCTATAGAATTCTAATAGCACTAGCTGAAATCTCAAAGCAGGCGCCCATCAACTTATCTTGAACTTTTTCACACTGTAAAAAAAAGGTGACCAGGTGTCTGCATTCTAACGTGGTTGGGGTAACATTTCAGAAACTCAAAGGAAAATGCAGTCTAAACTTTGTTTCTGAGCTTTGAAGAAAAGGATTGCTTTTTTTGGATTGAGTGCCTGTGTTGTCTCTCAGAGATAGGAAGACTGTTTCTCTTATTCTTAAGATCTCCTTTGTTGAATTGACTCTTTAGGTGTGCCTCAGATGCTGAATTATGTGGAATATGATTTATTTTATTGCTTTAATGCACTGTGTAGTTTGGGGTAAAGGATATGGAGAAGCTCTTGTGAAGTAAATTGAAAGCAAACTTTCACGCTTGATCACACATGTAAAAGTGGGAATAATTCAATGATGAGACATACGCTTTATTAGAGGTCAATGTTCCTATCATGGTTATTAAATTTTTTAGCATTTTAATAAGGATGCTTTCCTCCCAACCCAGTTTTTCCATCTTTCTGATGCTGTTTTAAAATTATAGTTTATGCAGGACATTATGCTAAGCGAAATAAGCCAGACACAGAAAGACACATACAGCATAATAACACTTAAGGGTGGAATCTAAATAAGTTGAACTCGTAGGAGCAGAGAGTAGAGTAGTGGTTGCCAGGGACTTGGGATGGGAGAAATGGGGAGATCAAAGGTCAAAGTGTCCAAAGTTTCAGTTATGAAAGATGAATAGATCTTGGAGATCTAATATACAGCATGGTGACTGTAGTTAATAATACTCTATTGTATACTTGAAGTTTGCTGAAAGTAGATCATTAAGAGTACTTACTACACTCACATAAAAAGGTAACTATGTGAGAGGACAAATATGTTAATTAGCTTGATTGTGGTAATCTTTCCACAGTGGGTATGTAATCAAAGTATCATGGTATACACCTTAAACCTATCTACTTTTTTGTCAAGTATACCCCAATAAAGCTGGAAAAAGTAAAATTATAGTTTGAGTCTATATCCCCTCATTCTGAACACTAAGACTACAGTCAACACTATAGAATTTAAATGATTTCTAGCAAACTATAAAGGAGAATAGATTTAAATTTTATTTTAACTTATATTAGTAATACATGAATATCTTATTATAAAAACCACTAAAAATGAAGATAAAATAAAGGTCTACTTTGGTAAAGGAAGGTATACTTTCCTTCAAATGTTACTCCTTTTTCTAGAGGTAAAAAACCAATACCAGTTTGGGGTTTATTTTTCCAACACGTTTTCAATTCATTTCATATATACAGGTAACTATCAAACGATATAGATTTGCTTAGTGCATATAGTTCCTTACCAGTATGAAGTTGTAGAATATTTATTAATTAGGTACCTTTTTAATGACACAATATACCTTGGAAGTCTTATACGATCTCACATAATTTCATCTCATTCCATATTATTGCATAGTATTGATGTAACGTATTTAGCTCTTCTCCTATTGATGGATATTTTGGTTTTTAAATTATTAAATAAAACACAAATAAAAAAATTTTATACTATATGCAATGTTGCAGGAGACACCTTTGTGTATGTTTCTTTGTGTGTGTGTATGTGTGTAAAAGTATTTCTTTGGGATTGATAGCTTCAAGTGGATTGCTGGATTAAAGAGCAGACACTTAAAAAATACATTTTGAAAAATAGTTCCAAAAGGACGATGGATTTTATAAAATGTTTTGTTATTAAGAATAAGCAGATATATTGGGGTGCCTAGGTGGCTCACTTGATTGAGTGTCCAACTCTTGGTTTCAGCTCAGACCAGGATGTCATGGTTGGTGGGTTCTACCCCGTGTTGGGCTCTGCACTGACAGTGCAGAGTCTGCTTGAGATTCTCTCTCTCTCCCTCTCTTTCTCTGCCCCGCCCCTGCTCACTTTCTCTTGCTCTTTCTCTCTCAAAATAAATAAATAAACTAAAAAAGAAAAGAATAAGCAGATACATTAAAAATAAAAACATTGGGGCTTGGATACATTAGGACAATAGATTTTGAGGATTAGCAAGAATTTTAATTTTTTAAAATATACTTCTTTTAGAGCAGTTTTATATTTGTAGCAAAATTGAGAAGAAAGTATAGAGAGTTCCCCATCCATTCCTTGTCTCCACTCATGCATAACATTCCCCACCAGAGTAGTATATTTGTTACAACTGATGAGACTGCAGTGACACATTATTATCACCCAAAGTCATTTACATTAAGTTTCACTCTTGGTGTTGTAGATTCTCTGGGTTTTGACAAATGTATAATGATGTATGTCCATTTTAGTATCATACATAATATTATATATACATAATTTTAGTATCATACATACATATGTATACCATTTTAGTATCATACATAAGTTTCCCTGCACTAAAAATCCTCTGTGTGTCACCTATTCATTCTTCTTTCTCCCCTGTTGGCAACCCCTGATCTTTTTACTGTCTCCACAGTTTTGCCTTTCCGGAATGTCATACGGTTGGAATCATACAATATGTAGCCTTTTCAGATTGTCTTCTTTCACTTAGTATTATGGATTTAATGTTCATCCATGTCTTTGTGGTTTGATAGCTCATTTCTTGTTTGCACCAAACATCCCATTATCTGGATGTACCACAATTTATTTGCCCATTCACCTACTGAAGGACACCTTGGTTATTACTAATTTTTACCAATTATAAATAAAGCTGTCACAGATGTCGTGGATAAATGAGTGTGTGGACCTAAGCTTTCATCTCATTTGGGTAAATACCAAGGAGCATAGTTGCTGGAATATATGGTAAGAGTATGTTTATTTTTGCAAGAAACTGCCAAACTGTCTTCCAAACTGGCTGTACCATTTTGCATTCCCCTTGGTAATGAGTGAGAGTTCCTGTTGCTCCACATCCTAGCTAGCATTTGGTAGCGTTGGTGTTTTGGATTCTTGCCATTCTAATAGATGTCTAGTGGTAGGTCATTATTTCCATTTGCAGTTCTTTAATGACATATTATCTGAGCATCTTTTTATATGCCTATTTATCATGTGCATATCTTCTTTGGTGAAGTGTCTAGTTTGTTGGCTCATTTTAAACTGGGTTGTTCATTTTCTTGAGTTTTTTTTTTTTAGAAGTATTTTCTTCCAGTTTGTGGCCTGTCTTCTCATTCTGTTGAGTGTTTAAACTTTTCAAAATAATTTCTTGTTAATTTGAAGGACTTTGAAAGATTTAAGGAGAAATGTAATCTACATCCTTTTAGGATATTAACACCGAATTTAGCAGAAATGTTAGGAGATGTGGACTTGTCTAAGCCTTTTGCTCTGGCCATTTAAATGCTTTTCCCATAGTGACATGAAGTGGCTTTCTTCCATTTGCAAAAGAATTGCAACATGAGACCATGGATTTAGTTCAAGAATACCAAATTTGTGAGACCTGAGGTGATTTAATCCTTGGCAAAATGTGCTCAGCTTCTCATTTAAGAAAAATAATTAAAACAAACCAGGGGTGCTCATGCTTATATCTGCTGGATTTAGAAGTTTCCCTGTGGGAGAAAATTACGCTTTAATGAAGAATTAGTTTAAGCTGGGTGGATTAAGTTGATAAAATTCATCTCCATAGTAATTTAGCAAGGGAAAAATTAAGATGTTGGCCACAGTTGCTATTAATTTGGTCTGAGCTGAAGATCTGTATGAATACCTCTGGGAAGGGGTATATTCACTACATTTGATCATTTAGCCACAAAGTACCAAAACTGCACATAGTGGGTCCTCATAAGTGCTTTTGCTTATGAGTTACAATTCACTATGAATGAGCTGATCTCACAATTCTCTTCAAATGCTTAATGACTATATATTTTTCTACATTCATTTTACTGCATCTCCTATGTTCTAAGAACTAGTCCAAGTTTTGAGGGAAAGAGAGTTTGTATGAAATGATTTCTAGCCTTAAGAAGTTTTATAGATGAAAAGAAGAAAGACAAATATATGGAACTCCTATGACCCAAGGTGGTCCACATTCCTAAATGATTTGAGAGAAAAAAATATCCATTTTTTTTTACCACTTTGTAATATACAATTTGTCTTCTAAACAGTGTTATTTAATTTACAGAAACTGTAAGGTGTGATGGTTAATTTTATGAGTCAACATGACTGGGTCCTGGAACTGCAGATATTTGGTTAAACATTTCTGTCTATAAGGAAGTTTCCAGATGAAAATAGCATTTGAATCACTAGACTGAGTAAAGCAGATTGCTCTCACCAATGAGGGTAGGTTTGACCCAATTCCTTGAGGGTATGAATAGAACAAACAGGTGGAGGAAGGGAGAATTTGCTCTTTCTGCCTGACTCTGTTAGCTGGGACATTGGTTTTCTCCTACTCATGGACTAGGACTTACACCATCAGTGCTCCTGATTCTCAAGCCTTTGGACTCAGGCTGGCAATATGGATATATACATACATTTCTCTCTCTCTCTCTCTCTCTCTCTCTCTCTCTATATATATATATATATATATATATATATATATATATATATGTATATATATGCACACACACATACATATATATGTATATATTAATACATTATATATACATATAATTATATGTATATTCTATTTCTCTGGAAAACCCTGATACAGGAACCAATGCACTTAAATCTAAAGGAAATTTATCTTTGAAAAAGACATTTAAAAAAAAAGAAAAACTTTGCATTTATACAGTCTCAAGCTGCTGACAAAAATGACAAATATTTCTGTTTCTCACCCCCCCAAACAGTATCATTTCATCTGAGGATATAAAATTGGACAATCAGAGATCACTCAGATTGTATTTAACAGCACATGCCAGGTCAATTTATTTTAACATGCATAAGTCTGAATTGTTAGTAATAACCATGTCAAGGAAGAACTGTAGGAAAAATCAATATTCCTGTTGAGATTTGTCAATAGTACTTGATGATTTTATGCATCTACTATATAGATATGAAGAAGGCTCAATTAAAACCCATAGCAGAGTAATAAAACACTGCCTAAAAAGGAAAAAAAAATTGTATCAAAACCACATAAGATAACTATAACTAGCAGATTAGCTTTTAGTTGCAGTGGCCAGATAGATAATAGTTGTTAGAAAATTACAGGCTTGATCACAGTAAGGCTGTGCCCCGCTTTCCTCATTTAACAACTGTGATAATAAAGTACCTACCTCCCAAGATTGTGATAGAGATTCTGTGAGATAATCTAGGTAAAGTTCTAGGTAAACCTGATGTATAGGAAACTTTCCATACCCATTTAAAAAATAAAATCTGGTAGTGTTTCGAGACCATCCTATAGAGAGAACTGCTCTGAATTTCATTCACAGACCTCACTCTTGGTGACAGTCATTTAATGAAAACAAAGGTCTTTCAGAGTAAAAATGTCTGGATTGGGCCTCTTCAGCACACCTCCCCCACTCCTCAATAATTAAGTTTCCTTGAAAGTAGTTCAGAAGCTCCATGATGTTTGAGGAGGGTAAAGGGGGAAGTGTAAAGGTCCATGGCAGGCTGATAGAGAAGAAACTTTGGAAGAGAAGTCTTTGAACAGGCCCAGGGTTTATCAAAGCATGGGTACTTGTTGGTGGTTTTCAGAGTAACTCTTGAGCAGTGATGTTGGATTGGAGAGCTGAGCTGAGAACTCCACCTTCCTCCAGTCCCCGAGAGATACTGTGTGGCTGAGTATTCCTAGAAGCTTTCCCCCACAGGCTAGACATTCTGGGAACAGCCTAGGCAGCTGTCCAATGGTCTAAGTTCTAAAATCCATTCTGTAGGAATGATGTTTAGGATCATAGGTGTCACTTGATCCTACTTCATCTTATAGAGGAGGACACTGAGAACTATGTTGGTGATTCAACTTCTCAAGGTTCCCCAACAGAGAGAGAGTGGCAGAGCTGAGACTGAAATCTGGATCTCTTAAGTCTGTGCCCATAGACACATCTATGAAAGAAAGAGAGGGAAAGAGGCTGCAAAACACAGTTAGTGGAGAGGCATCTGGATTGACTTATTTATGCAGGTGCACTGCACTAGAATTTTATAACATAAATGATACCATGATGCCTATCATTTATCACATGCTTACTATTAAGTTATGTTAGTTCTTCATGTACATATCTCATTTAATCTTTACAGTGACATGATGAGGTAGGTAGTCTATATTATCCCCATTTTGTAGATGGAACTAAAGCATGAACAGGTTCAGCAGATTGTCTAGTATCATGTGGCTAATTAACAAATGACAGACCAAGACTAGAATAATGGGTATTGGCAAATCATATTTCAGATGGCAGTGAGGCCATTTAAAAAGACTCTTAGGGAGAGCCCTGGGCACTTCTCCATTCTGGGATTTAGGTTATATATTTTTAAAGTGCAACAGATAATCTCTAAAATTCTTGCATGAGTTATTGTTTTATATAGATGGCCTCTGACTTACAGTGGTTTGAGTTAGACTTTCTTTTGACTTTATGATGTTGCAAATGTAATACACATGCAGTATTAGGAATTTTGAAGTTTGCTCTCTTCCCAGGCTAGTGGGGTGTGGTACAATATTCTCTCCAGGTGCTGGGTAGGGGCAGTGAGCTTCAGCTCTCAGGCAGCCACGTGATCATGAGGCTAAACAATTAATATGCCTAAGATCATTCTGTACCCATACAACCATTCTGTTTTTCACTTTCAGTACAGTATTACTATACTGAATAAATTACCTGAGATAATCAACACTATTATAAAATAGGCCTTGTGTTACATGATTTTGCCCAACTGTAGGCCAATGGAAGTGCTCTGAGCAAATTCAAGCGGGCTAGGCTAAGCTGGGATGTTTGGTATTTAGTTGTATATTAGAAGAATTTTTGACTTGGGATAGTTTCAATTTATGGTGGGTTTATCAGGACATAGCACCATCATAAGTCAAGGAAGATCTATAATTTTGCCTGTGTTTTGACTGCACACATGGTTTTTCTCAAGATTTATACTCTGAAGTTTGAGAAAAAGTATGCATGATTTTACATTTTTGATGAAATGAGGGGTAAATGATGTGGTGACTAATGCTAAAAGCTCTTGCTGATTCATTCTGGGATGGTTGTATGCCTCCCAGGACCACCTTTTTAGGCCTCCTTCCACTCCATTATTTCTGCTTTGATGGATGTTGATATTACCATGTTCCTGCCTAAGTGTCTTGGTACCTCTAATTTTTTCTAGATTAAATGAGGTTTTAACAAGGCTTATGGGGTGATTCTTTGTCATTAAAATAACAAATGGATTGAAAACAGCCTTCTGTCTCTTTGGAATCCACCACCATTAGTGGACTATAATCCAGCTGGTGACAGAACAGCAGAGAGCTAGGAGGCTATCAAAGAGTGGAAAAAAATGTAAAATTTCCTGTGGTGTGTCAGTGAAGATAGAGTTTCTCCAAAGTTTCAGAAAATAAATTTGAATCCCTGGCTGGCAAGTTTAACTTTATAGAGCAGATCCTTATAAATGTGAAGTGGGATTGGATCAGGGACAAAGGCTGTCTTGAAAAACATTCCAAGCTTGATGTTTCTGAATGTATCACTGTTGAAAGGTTGGAAAATTGATAGTGCATGTTTATTAAAAATAAGTTGAGTAAGCATTTAAAAGTTTAGAACTGGGGCGCCTGGGTGGCGCAGTCGGTTAAGCGTCGGACTTCAGCCAGGTCACGATCTCGCGGTCCGTGAGTTCGAGCCCCGCGTCAGGCTCTGGGCTGATGGCTCGGAGCCTGGAGCCTGTTTCAGATTCTGTGTCTCCCTCTCTCTCTGCCCCTCCCCCGTTCATGCTCTGTCTCTCTCTGTCCCAAAAATAAATAAACGTTGAAAAAATAAATAAATAAATAAATAAATAAAAATAAACCCCAGGGAAAAAATTGAGCGTTAAATCAGAACATGGCTATCCTCTTGGCTGAGATGTTAATATGATACTAGGAATTCTGTTTCAAGTCTATGGAGCTGTCTAAGCAGGCAGGAATTGGGATCTTAGGTCCAGGGGGGGCTGGACTCCTCTGCCTGAAGCAGATCCTCACCAGGGGGAGCAAGATCAATATCAAAGCAAGAGAATAATTTTACTTCCTATTCCTGATCTTAGTTACAGAGGAAAAATTGGAGATCAAGATTGATACAATCATGAGAAAAAACGATATGTCTTTCAACAATCTGCCAATTGAAACTTTTAAAACTGAGTACGCTAAAGATGTTGAATTCAGGTCAATTTAGGGCATTAACTAATGACAACAGCAGAGACCACAGGAAGTAATTGAGTACTCAAGCTGATAGGATTTGAGGTGGAAGTTAGTCTTCAGTAAATTACACACAGAAATGGGTTAGCTACTCTTCTCAGAATGAACATAGAGGAGCCTCAAACTCCAGAAACTTCACATTTCTTTCTCATCCTCACGTTTTTGATGGCTAATTTTGTGATCTGGGCAAGCCTTTTCTCTTAGGGGCTTCTAGTTTCTCCATCTGTAAAATGGGGAGTTTGGCTGACTCATCATTTAGATTTCTTTCACTTCTTATGTTCTATACTTTTAGATTTGCTTCCATGTATGTTTGTTGGTAGGAATAGGAACAATAATACATTTTACTTATTATATAATTTTCAGGAAAAGGGATCTTCCCCAACCACTCAAGTTCATGGTTATCTCCCTCATTCCTCTATTCTAGAATGTTTGTGGTTGGTATCTTTTATTTGACACCTATCAATGTTCTGAACAGTTGTTGTTAGATCCTTGAAGGGAAAGGATTATGCCTTATTCCATTTTGCATCTTGAATGCTTGACACAATAACTGCATGTGGTTAGTAATTATCACCACTACTACTAACAACAACAATAAATAACAATATCAGCAGTAACAGTTATTATTTATTTGACGTTTACTGTGTGGTAGGCAGTGTGCAAGGTACCTCATATACATGATATTATTTGGACCTCATGAGATGAGAAACAGAGAAACTGGGCAATTTTCCTAAGGCCACACAGCTAGCAGTGCCCCGAGACCACTTGGGCTCCAAGGCGACAGTAAGTGGTAGAACTTATAACCCAAGGCTATATGTCTCCAAAGCACTGATCTTATCTCTACCACAGTATGCTGCCTTCCCTTGAAAATTTTTAAAACAATTGCTAATAGATCATCCTTAGCACTTCATATTAGAAATCTTAGAGACTGGGTTTGGCCATCAATTTTATGTTTGTTTTTTTAATGGTACTACAGAAACATTTCAAGTTAGAGATGATAATAGGTTTATTCTAGAAGGAAATGCTTAGAATATTTATATGGTACTTCTTAAAGAGTTGTAAGTGAATAAACAACTAGATTTAAAAATAGGAATTGATTAGCTCATTTTATAGAAAAGCCTGGGAGAGGTCAAGCTTCAGGCAGTGCTGGATCCAAGTGACTCAGTCATGAAATTTCTTGCTCAACCTTTAAATATCTTGGTTTTGCTTTTCTTGCTTGTTCCCAGATGGCTTAATCCTCATGGCAAAGAAGATTGCTCTAAGAGCTCCAGATTTTCATAATTTATAGGGTTCATGATTCTAGCAGAAAAGAAGCATCATTCCTGATAATCTGGCAAAAATCCTAAGGAGGACATTATCTGAAGTAGCTTGCCCATCTCTGACCAATTGGTGTGTCTAGAGAGGATGAAGCATTCTGATTGGCAAGGCCTATGTTCTGAGACCTCCCCTACTTCTTAAGAGGCAAGAAAGTCTGGCTGAATCTCAGACCATGTGAGGTGATCAAGAGTGTAATGAAATTGGAGGTGTGGATGGATAATTCTCCAACTGAAATGATAATGCAGATAAATATCATAGCCTGCCACAAAATGTCCAGCTTTTTTCACTGTTAACAAATGGTGTTCTTCCTGGGGTATTTGAAAGAGCAGAGGGCTGATATAGAGAGCAACTTGATCTCTGTCCCTTTTTTTGCCTCTGACTAGCTATGGGTCTTTCAACAAATCATTTTCCTCTTTTGATCTTAGTTCCTTTATCTGTAAAAGCGTAAGGTAGGATGATTAGATCTTCCTGAACCTTTCCAACTCTGGCATTCTCTTTCTGGGTGCTCGTGATGATTATTATCAAGTCCTCTGAATAGTAACAAAAGTCAGTTGCTGCTTTTACTTATTTATTTTTTAAATATTTTTTTAATGTTTTATTTATTCTTGAGAGAGAGACACAGAGGGCAAGCGGGGGAGGGGCTGAGAGAGAGGGAGACACAGAATCTGAAGCAGGCTCCAGGCTCCCAGCTGTCAACACAGAGCCTGATGTGGGGCTTGAACCCAAGAAATGTGAGATCATGACCTGAGCCAAAGTCGGACACTTAACCGTCTGAGCCACCCAGGCGCCCCAGTTGCTGATTTTAATACAGACTGGTGATTACACACTTTCTTCAAAATTCTAGTTAGTATCTACATTAAGTTAATACATCCTTCTCAATCCTGCCATTTATGAAGTACCCCACTGAAGACATTAGATCTGTCATGGTGGGCTGATCTATAAACATGGTGCAAGGAATGTATTCTTAGTTTTCTGTACATTAATAACATTTTTGTGTAGTTATGTGAGCTCCACGGGGACTGCAATCATGTCTATCTTGTTCAGTGCTGAAGCTCCAGTGACTAGTTCAGTCCTTGATACATAACAGATGCTTACAAAATATTAGTTGAAAGATTAAAGTATAAAAATAAAACCTGTAAAATGTCTTAAAGCTCACACATTGTATGAGTGACTATGAGTATGAGTGACTATATATAACCCAATATTTTATATGAAAATAGAACACGTTGTAAATGGAAGCAGTGTGGTTAGAACCCACCTGGCCCAAGTTTACGACTGAAGAAGTTTTTGCAGTTACATCTTGTTGCCTTTCATAGGACCTCAAAGATCAAAGTCCAATGCTTTCTGGCTCTTTTGATTGGTTTTCTTTCTAATGCCCCAGATTGATTCTGGTTTTGGAAAACAAATTACAATTTTCTAAATCTTTTGTTTTTATCTAGTTTTAGCATGCCTTGATATGCAGAGAACACTTTTTTTTTCCCTTTTATTACCATAATCACAGTAATCCATTCTTCTGGGTTAAGACAGAGAGGTTCAGTCCTATTATTCTGAGTACATTTCAGATTTTTTTCTTTATGTGCAGGATGCACTAAAATAGCATAGCTAGATTACCTAAAGATAGGGCTTTCTCCATGTCACTTTCTTAATCAAGAATAAAGTCTTCAATTGTGTTTTCAGATCCTCTAGTATTGGTCTAAACTCACTCAACTTTAATTTTCCACTACTCAGTCTAAAGGCCTATGGTCCAGGTGATCCAGTCATTTTAGCTATCATCTATCACATACCTTGTACACATACCTTGTTTATGAGGTCTCCCCACCTTGAATCTGTCCACCAGTCCAAAGCCTACACATCATCCAATACTTTGATTGAAATTAATTTTATCCAGAAAGATTTTTCATATTGTAACTAAATTTCCCTTATTTGAATTCTACACCATTGGATTAAAACCAGCATTTCCCAAGTTGTTCTTAAGAGCACAAATCTGGGAAACAGCACTCAATGGTCAAAGCAGTTTGGGAAATTTTAGGGTCTATAGAAGACAATTTGTGAAATTGTACTTGTTTCTGTGAGTTTTCTTGAGGACAGAGAATAAGTGTAATTCATTATATGCATTCAGTAGCTTGTGTAGTCCTTCTCACATAGCCATTCAACAAATGTAGAATAAATTCATAATTTTTTTTTTTTTTTTACAATTTAGCCCTTCATTATGTGCTAGATTATGTATTTTTCCATTTGCTTTGATATTTAAAATCTTATTTTGTCAGGGAGATGGAAATTATCTTAGGGACATCACCAGTGTCTTACCAGTTTGTATTTTTCCTAACATTTAGTTCAGGACTTGTCCTCTGAATGATAATAAATATACACTTGTAATGTTCTTGCACTTGACCATTTATATGAAGGCATATGAGATTAATGTTATCTTGACAGTTGGAACATGGTATAACATCTTTGATTAGAATTCCATCTTCCAGGATTCACTCTGAAGCAGGTATTCCAATATTACATTTGGCTGAATATTTGGTGGTCTTTCCCCTAACTTATTGCATCAAGTGTATTCATTCTATTTCTCCTCATACAAACTTGTTAAGCCTGAACCTACATTACCTGTGAGAAAAATTGCGCATTGACTAGGCCTTTCAACCTAGCTTTGTATAAACCAGTGAATGTCTTTATACTTCTGAAAACATTCTATAGAAAGGCCTTACAAATTAGAAGTGAAGTGTTTCTAAGGCAGAAACTTGGAAATTTGAAATAAAGGCATTTGATCAGTTACTTGCAGATATGCACACCATGCTAGAAATTTTGGCAGAGATTTCTCTAACAGCCCCTTACTAGTACTGCTGTTCCCTGAGATTATACCCTGTTGAACTGGACAAGAAAAGTTTTCTATAAGAATTCATGTAGTTAAAGTTAGTTTTCTTAGACTTGTGTTCCTCTGGGTGTGTGCTGTAGCTCCAGAATCTGATGCAATATATTTCAATTTCATTTTTTAGACTTAAATTTATTATTTGCTTCTTTTATTTATAGATACCTACTATAATTAGTTCTAATTATAAATTCTAATAATTATCAAATTATTTATCCTAATTGTTCTATACACTAATAAATTGGTTCCAATAAAGTTCCAACAATTTTTAGGAATTTATATTATTAACTGACCTTAGGAACTTCAGGGAGATGAACATTTTTAAGTGAATCAACTAAACAACTGTGATTATCAAAGTGTTGAGGGCTAACTTAGAATAGGTTCCAGAAGATGAGAGTAGTCTCTCTTCCAAGATTAACTAGGCAAGTTCTCCAGCAATTTCTTTCCAGAAGAGGAAAGCATAGGTGTGATTTCACACAATGGGCTGATCTTCCTATAATAATTGCCTTTTTGAAGTTTCTTGAGAGCGTACTTATTTTCTTATACATGGAAAAACTTTATGGATTTCCTCTAAGTAATTCTTGTGAAGGATCTCAGAGGTAGAGACCTCAATTTTCAGCCCAAAGAACAATTAAAAATGGTGCACATATACTTCACCCCTGGTATGCATCATATAGACTCATTTCTTCTGCTGTTGAATCCTTTCCAATTTGCATCTCTGGCGCCTTCCCAAATTCCTCATTTTTACTTTTTAACTAAATGCATGAGCCTTTTGTAACATATTGGTGACAATATAAACCATTAGTTGGCAACTCCCTAGGGCTTTGAGGCTACATGCCCATCTGACAGCAAGCTTTATTAAAGATTGACAACGAAAGTTCTAAGGGTATGTTTTTATTTTTAAAAATTGGCATCATTTATTTTCATCTAGGAGCTTCATTGGTTCCATTTCCTTTTGGATTTTTGAGAGATTTGACCTCACCTCTCTCACACAGAAACACACCCAAGGAAAAGCATTATGGTCTCCGTTTGACATTGAATGTGTCTTCTCTTCCTTTGACAAAGCACATTCAGTGATCTGGGAAAACCTGCTTCACCACAAAGGAAAGCAAATCTGGAGACAGGAGACCAGCATCTCTGGGAGATTTTTGGCTTCTGATACAAAATTGTTAAGAGTAGAACCATGGACATTAGCTATCGCTGCTCGGCAGTGATGGTAATTTCACTTGCTTCCTGGGATTCTTGCAGATGGTGAGCAAGCATGAAACTTCACACTAATAATTGCAACCCATCATATGACAGGTGTTCTCTCTCTCTCTCTCTCTCTCTCTCTCTCTCTCTGTGTGTGTGTGTGTGTGTGTGTGTGTGTGCGCGCGTGCGCGCACACGTGCGTGTCTGTTAGGGAGGTAGGAAAAATGAAGAGATGGGCTACTGTCTTAGTAGCAACATTTGAATAGAGCTTTATAATTCAGAGCGTTTTCACTTAGATCTTAACATTTGTTTGTAATACCAGCTTTGTATTCAGGATACTTCAAGATAATGCCCAAACTTCTTGGGACGCCCAGGTAGCTCCGCTCCATTGGTTAAGCATCTGACTCTTGATTTCAGCTCAGGTCATGATCTCACAGTTTGTGGATTTGAATCCTGCTTTGGGCCCTGCACTGACAGCATGGAGCCTGCTTGGGATTTTCTCTACCTCCTTCTTTCTTTGCCCCTCCTTTGCTTGTGCACTCCCTCTCTCTCTCAAAAAAAAGAAAAAAAAAATATATATATATATATTTTTTAAAGATAATGCCCAAACTTCGTCAACAGTTTAAGAGGCCCTTCTGGTAAGGCATTTATTTACCGCTTCAGTATTTCTTTTCTCGGTCCTTTTCTGAGATTCTACACTCTAACCAGACTAAAGTCTTATTATTTGCTAAATCACCAACTGCTTCTTTCAGGCTTCGGATATCTATTTACTCTGCCAAAATTCATTTTGTGGCTAACTGCTATTTATAAGACCTGTCCTGACCCCTGCTAGATAAAGAGACCCTTCTATGAGCATCCATAACAGCCTATATATCACTTATCTTAGCACCTACATACTGTATTGTTATTATTTGTTTGCTTGTCCATATTCCTTGCTAGACTGAAACTCCCAAAGAACAGGAATCATGTCTCAATCATCTCTACAGCCTTAGTGGCTGGCACACACCTATCAAGTGTAACTACTTCTTAAATGAATTTGATAGGGCAGCTCTAATTGCTGCCAGCTTATAGACCAGTGAATGAAAGCTCAAAAAGGGTGAAAGGGCTTTCCAAAGGAGACATACTTAGAAAGCAAGTGACAGGTCTAGAACATAAACAATAACAGGGGCAATAATATTTTAAATGCCCTCAACCAGGGACCACACACATACTGGCTCATTAAATTTTCAGATGAACTCTCTAATGTAGGTACTCTTACTACCCCTTTTATCAAAAAGGGATTTAAATTTCACAGAGTTTATTAACTTATTAAGTGTCACACAACATGATGAGAGAGTCTCTGATTCCAGCTGTTGTCCTCCATTCATTTATTTGCTGCCTCTTAGGCTTTTGTTTAAATACCCAGGTTCTCTTCTACTGTATTACATGAAGCAGCAACCACTTATAGAAAAAGAAAGATAGCAAATCAAATGCTTGTTTTGCCTGCAAAGTTGTCAAACATTGGTTTAATTGATGGACTTCACCAAATTGATGTATCAAGTTCAAATTAATCTTATCCAGCCTGCTATTGATTCTATAGACTCTAATTATATCTTTTTGTACACGGTATTCTAGACTCCAAGTAGCATAGCAAAATTTAAGTTTTCAGACACAGAATATAAGAACCCTAGAATGTATGGGGAATAGTCCCAAAATTTCATGCTAGCACCAAGGAAGTTAACTGTTTCTTCCCCACACCCTTTGACCTAGGTGGTCTAAGTCTGACCTAGACTGGCAAGTTATGTACTTTACGAGATGGATTTATGTTCTGGTAAATTGGGTACAGAATCAGTTAGAATTGACAGGCTCATCCCCTCCCTCTTTGGGGCTCCCTTAGCACTTAGCATGCATCACTCACAGAGCCTTAATCAAAGGGTATTCTGGTAAGTTGAGAATGTGCAGCCTCTGCCTTTTCCCTACCAGGTTAGGAGCTCCTTATAGATAGGGAGCACATCTCATTCATCACTACATCCAAAGCTTGAGGCACTTGTTTGAGCTCAGGATATGCATGTTGAATAAATGAGTTGATTTGGCTTTGGCAGGACCAATCAGCCTGAAAGCTCTCTCTCCACAGCCTTTCCCATTTCCATTTCAATTATGTGGGATAGTCAGAGTTTGCAAGTAATCTTCCTCCAGCCTAAAGCACGGGGCCTCCTTCAGATGGTAGCGTTCCCTTTTATGGTGTCTTAGATGGGGTTCTGAGACCGTAGCTACTGTGGAAACATCAGTCTCCTGCCTTTATATGATGGAAGAGCATTTCTTGAAGATGTCTCAACTGCCTTTTCAATCATCATCAGGTTAGCATGACAGTTTCTTATTGTTTATACTACCAGGTACCCTGCTTTATGCACCAGCTGTTTTTTTTAAAACACCTCTGTTGAGATATAACTGACATAAACTGTGCATATATAAAGTGTACAGTTTGATAAGTATTGATATATACTGTGAAAATATCGCCACAATCAAATAGTGAACAAATCTGTCACCCCGAAAATTTTCTTGTTCCCTTTATAATCTCTCCCTCTCAGGTTTCCTAATCCCCCATCACTAGGCAACCACTGACCTGCTTCCTGTCGCTATAAATTATTACGCATTTCTTTGAGTTTACTTAAATGGAATCACAAAAGATATAATTCCTCTCTGACTTCTGTCACTCAGCATAATTATTGTGAGATTCATCTGTATAATTGTGTGGATCAATAGTTAATTTACTTTTTTTCTGGAGTAGTATTTTATTATATAGATATGCCACAAATTGTTTTTCTTTTCATTTGTTGATTGACCTTTGGCTTGTTTCCAGTTTTTGGCATTATGAATAAAGCTGCTCTGAACATATGATATATACTTTCATTTCTTTTGGTTAAATACCTAGGAAGGGAGTGGCTGCATCCTATGGTAGGTGCTACAGGTTGAATTGTGTCCCCCCAAAAAGATATTGTTGAAGTTCTAACGTTTTCAGAATGTGATCTTATTTTAAGTTAGGATCTTTATATAGGTAATCAAGTTAGAATGAAGCCATCAGGAGGGATTTTATCCAGTATAACTGGGGTCCTTATGAAAAGGGGAAGACTTGGACACAGACACACACACACACACACACACACACAAAGAATACCATGTGAAGATGGATGCGGAGATTGGGGTGATGCTTCTACAAGCCAAGGAATGCCAAAGATTGCCAGCAAGTCACTAGAAGCTAGGAGAGAGGCTCAGACAGATTCTCCCTCACAGCCCTCAGAAGGAATCAACACTGCCACCACCTTGATCTCCTACTTCCATCCTCTAGAACTGTGAAACAATAAATTTCTGTTGTTAAGACACCCAGTTTCTGCTACTTAGTTATGGCAGCCGTAATGCAATAATAGTGAACATTTAACTTTTTAAGAAACTGCCCAGTTGTTTTCCAAAGTGATTTGCCATCTTATACTCCCTACCCCAGTGTATATGAGTTCCTGCATTTGCTCCCCAGCACTTAATATAGTGCTTCTTTCTAAGTTTAGCCAGTCTAATAGGTATGTAGTGGTATTTCATTGTGGTTTTAATTTGAATTCCCTAATAAATAATGATGTTGAGAATCTTTTCACATGTTTATTTGCCATCCATATATCTTCTTTAAGTATTTGTTCAAATCCTTTATCTCTGAGTTATTTTCTGATTGTTTTTGTAAGTTCTTTTTACTTTCTACATGTAAGTCCTTTACCAGATATGTGATTTCAAAAAAACTTTGAAACTCTGTTTTTCATCTTTTTATAATAGTATATTTTGAAGAACAGAGAGTTTAATTTTGATTACATTGAATTTATCAATTTGTTCCTTTATACCCCTACTTTTAGTGTCATAACAAAAAAAAGTCCTTGCCTAATCCAGGGTCACCAACATTTCCATGTATATTTTCTTCTAGAAATTTTCTAGAATCTAGAGGTTTTATATTACAGTAGACATAGAGTTAATTTTGAATTGATTTTTATATATGGTATGAGGTATGAATTGAATTTGTCTTCTGTTTGTGTATTGATATCAAATTGTTACATTGCCATTTGTCAAAAAGGTTCTTTTTTCCATTGGACTACCTTTGGACTATAGTAAAAAATTAATTGATCACATGTGTGGGTTTCTTTCTTGATTCTATTGCATTCTACTGATTTCTTTGCCCCGCCCCCCATGCCAATACCTCACTATTTTGATTGCTGTAGCTCAATGGCTTTGAATGAGGGGTGATTTTGTTCCCTGGGAGCATTTGGCAATGTCTGGAATCACTTCTCGTCACAACGGGGGTAGGGCTATTACACATTTACAGTGGGTAGAACTCAGTAACCCTGCTAAATATCCTGTAGTACATGGATCCACTACAACAAAGAATCTTTCAGCACCGAATGCCAATAGTGCTGAGGTTGAGAAATCATCACAGCTTTATAATACATCTTAAAATCAAGTAGTACAAGTCTTCCAACTTTGTTTTTATTTTTCAAGGTTGTCTGGCTATTCTAGGTCCGCATAAATTTTGGAATAAACTTATCAGTTTCCCCAAATATTTTGCTGAGTTTTGCCTGAGCTTGTGTTAAATCTATACATACAAGTTGAGAAGAATTGATACTTAGTAATATTGAATGTTTCCATCCTTAAACACTGTATATCTATCCATTTATTTAGGTCTTCTTAATTTCTCTTAGCAAGGTTTTGTAGTTTTTCAGGAGATAGGTCTTGGTCTTGTATGTCTTTTGTAAAATTTAACCCTAAGTAGTAGGTTTTTTTTCCCCTGCTATTATAAATGGCATTGTCGTTTTAATGAGTGAAGTGTTTTTTTTAAAAAATTTTTTTAACATTTTATTTTTTTTTGAGACAGAGAGAGAGCATGAACAGGGGAGGGTCAGAGAAAGAGGGAGACACAGAATCCGAAACAGGCTCCAGGCTCTGAGCTGTCAGCACAGAGCCCGACACGGGGCTCAAACCCACGGACCACGAGATCATGACCTGAGCCGAAGTCGGATGCTCAACCGACTGAGCCACCCAGGTGCCCCAATGAGTGAAGTTTTAAAGAAACACATTTTTCCCATGAATTTGGGGGGGCAATCTTAGGACATTATCTGGTTTACTGGGTTTTGTAATCTCAAGCCCCAATAGGACTATATGGGAATTCACTGGATTCCAAGTGATAGAGACCCAAGTTCTTTGAGTTTAAGAAAAATCTGAATTAAAGGAAGAACTACAGACCAGGGCCTGGATCTCAGAACCTTATGGGATTTAGATTCATACTTCCTTGACATGTCAGATTTTCTCCAAGGCACCAGCTTCATTTCCTCATAATATGTCATGCTGAGAGATATGGTACCACGCAGCTCAAATAGCTTTGAGCTATTGAGCTCAAATAGATTTATTTGTTTAAAAACATTTTTTTTCAATGTTTATTTACTTTTGAGAGTGAGAGAGAGAGAGACAATGTGAATGGGAAAGGGGGAAAGAGAGGGACACAGAATGTGAAGCAGGTTCCTGACTCTGAGCTGTCAGCACAAAGCCTGATGTGGGGCTTGAACTCAGGAACTGTGAGATCATGACCTGAGGCACAGTTGGATGCTTAACCAAATGAGCCACCCAGGAAACCCCTCATAGTTTTATTAATAGAGAGGAAAATAGATTCTTCCCTTTAGACAATTCCTGGGATATGCTCTGATATTGGCTAGGGTCACAGATCTAACCCTGGACCAAACTATGTGGCCAAGCCAATGGTTGGCTTTATCAGGATTGCACTCTGTATTTTCAGTCAGAGTTTTAGGCTCCCTGGCTAGAATGAGATAATGTGATGGGAAGTACAACGGTAGTTCTGGGCAAAGGCAGCAGCCATTACAAATAGAAACACAATCCCCCTAGATCTAAGTAACCCCAAATATTCAAAAAAGAAGCCCTATCATGTCATTATTCTCTCTTGGAAGTGGCATCATTCATTAACAGATGTTCATATTGACATTTATTTACTCTATGTGTAGCATTTCTGCTTTCATGGATTGAAGACCTGTTTGGAAACCACGTCTTCATTTCTCTTTTCATCCCTCCATCCAAATAATTCACATTTCATTTTACCCTCCCCCCTTGAATTCCCAACTCAGAACAACTGAAAATTATATTGGGAGAATCACATACAAAAATAATAAATACCCAACATTTATAAAGAGCTTATAAAACACAGCACCCCCAAAATTGATAATCCAATTAAAAATGTGTGGAAGACATGAATAGACATTTCTCCGAAGAAGACATCCAGATGGCCAACAGACACAAGAAAAGACGCTCACCATCTCTGATCATCAAGGAAATGCAAATCAAAACTACAATAAGATATCATCTCATACCTGTCAGAATGGCTAAAATCAACCACACAAGAAACAACAGGTGTTGGTGAGGACGCTGAGAAAGGAGAATACTCTTGTACTGTTGGTGGAAATGTAAACTGGTGAAGCCACTCTGGAGAACAGTATGGAGATTTCTCAAGAAAATAAAAATAGAACTACTCTATGATCCAGCAATTGCATATTATGTATTTACTTAAAGGATACAAAAATACAGATTCAAAGGGATACATGCACACCAATGTTTATGGCAGCATTATCAACAACAGCCGAACTATGGAGACAGAGCCCAAATGAATGGATAAAGAAGATGTGGTGTGTATGTGTATGTGTGTATACACACATACACACACACACACGTATATATATACACACACATATATATGTGTATATATATATATATGAGTGAATATATATATGTGTATATATATATGAGTGAATATATATATGTATATATGTATACAATGGAATATTAGTCATAAAAAAGAATGAAATCTTGCCATTTGCAATTACTTGGATGGAGCTAGAATATATTATTTATTTCTCAATCAGAGAAAGACAAATACCATTTGAGTTCACTCATATGTGGAATTTAAGAAACAAAATAGATGAACATATGGGAAGGTGGGTGGGGGAGAGAGGAGAGGGAAGCAAACCACAAAAGATTCTTAATGGTAGAGAACAAACTCTTAATGGAGGGAGGTGGGTAGGGGATGGGTTAGATGGGTGTTGGGTACTATGGAGGGCACTTGTTGCAATGAGTGCTGTGTGTTGTGTGTAAGTGATGAATCACTGAATTCTACTGAAACCAATATTGCATTGGGTGTTAAGTAACCAAAATTTAAATTAAAAAAAAAAAGAAGATGGGGCATCTGGGTAGCTCTGTCAGTTAAGCATCTGACTCTTGATTTTGGCTCAGGTCATGATCTCATGGTTTGTGAGTTTGGGCTCTGCACTGATAGCATGGAGCCTGCTTGGGATTCTCTCTCTCCCCCTCTCTCTACTCCTCCCCACCTCACACACACTCTATCTCTCTCTAAAAATAAATAAACTTAAAAAAAAAAAACCAATGTGGTCTGTCCACACACACACACACACACACACACACACACACACACACAAAATGGATATATACGATGGAATATTACATAGCCATAAAAAATAATGAGATCTTGCCATTTTCAATGATATGGATGGATCTACAGAGTATTATGCTAAGTCAGTCAGAGAAAGACAAATAATACCATATGATTTCACTCATATGTGGAATTTAAAAAATAAAACAAACAAGCAAAAGGACAAAAAGGAGGGGGGCAAACCAAGAAACAGACTGTTAACTGCAGAGAGCATGCTGATGTTGCCAGAGGGGAGTTAGATGGGGGGCTGGGTAAGATAGCTGCTGGGGATTAGGAGTGCACTTGTTGAGATGGGCACCAGGTGTTGTAAGGAAGGGTTAACTCATTATATTGTATATCTGAAACTAATATTACTGTGTAGTTAACTAACTGGAATTTAAATAAAAACTTTAAAAATAATAAGTTTGAGTTATTGCAAAGAGACGGCCATAAGAATAGGGAGCAGTGATGAGAAGTCGTCTTTTGGTTTATCATGATCACCAATCCTGAAAAGTATATTTTACATTTCTAAGCCTTAGGTTCCTTTTCTGCCATTTGGAAATTTTGTCTATATGTTTGTAATTTTTCTCTGAAGGATCCTGCATCTATTAAGCTTTAGGATTTCTTGTATAAAACAGAACTAAATTCTGGTGATGCCCCTCTGCCCCCCTCAAGTGGCAACAAATTAACTTTAGGTTAGAAAGATCTCTAGAGATAGATCAAGGAGGTGTTTCTGACAAGCCCAACTCTTGCAGCCTTGAGTGAGCATGGGAGGACTATAGTGTGGGAGTTTTGCTTCTATTCCTTGTGGGAATAACTATTTCTATACTTACATAAGGGATTCAGGCTGCCATTTGTGTGTTCTCAGCTAAAGAATTTTTCCGAGAATAGTGATTAGGTGACTAAAAATTCTCTTTTAGGAAAGAACAAGTATCTATTTTTCTGAAATTCTTTTCATTGCTTACTTCTCTAATGTCTTTCCAGGTCTGAATAGTAGCAAAGAAAAAGACGAAGAAAATCATGGAACAATCATTATTATCACCATATATTGAAGAACCTAGCATGTGCCAGATCTATTCAAAGGACTTTGCCTTGTTGCTTCATGTAAGACTCTTACATAACAAATAAAGAATGTGGTATTGTCTCCATTTCCAGATGAAGAAAACTAAGGTTTAAAGAGATTAAATAATTTGTCATTTGAACTTAGATCTGGCTCACCACAAGCATCTTAAGCAATATGACATCCTGTCTCTCATTGAAACTCAGTGAATTAAAGGATTTTTAGAGGTCATGTAATATTCCCCTAATCATGGAGAAATGAGTAGGCACTTAAATTGTGTGGTTTACCTTTAGTTGGATAAGTTCTTATGATGAGAGAATTGAAGTAAAAAAATCCCTGGATGCTATGTGAAAACTTAAGATTTCTTAGCTTCAGTCTTGTATATTTAGAACCTGAAAGTCTTGAGACAACAGGTAGAAATTGGACACACAGATATCTGGACATTTAATGACTCTTCAGTGCTCCTGATACAGAGGATTCTTGGATCTTACACCTTGAGAAAAGCTTCATTGGCTTGCTCTGGTGCTGTGGCCGTGTTTCCCAATTTGCATTTGTTTTGCCTTAAAAGACTGTGTGTGTGTGTGTGTGTGTGTGTGTGTGTGTGTGTGTAGGTGAAGGGATGGAAAGGGAAGGAAAATCAAGGAATGCCTTATCAGAGTAGACTGAATAATCAGCCGTGTATTTTTCTTTTAGTACAAAAGCTTATTCAATTCACAGCCTATGTGTCATAGCTTCTTGCTTCAAAGGGTCTCAAATGCGCTACCCAGCACTGGTCATTTCTAGGCAATAGACTGCAGTTCAACTTTAGCCAGGCTTCTCAAAATATTGCTTTTGACCACTCAGTGCTGAAATAATGGGGCCACGCAGAGCCAATACCACTGTAGCCAAAAACTGTCACAAAATGCTTTTCTAGTGGGGCATTAGGAGTACTGCCCTACAACAGGAAGAACAGGAAGCCATCACACTTCTCCACGTCTTTTGCAAATATCATACAACAGCTGCCTCACCTCCCTTCTTCCGTTCTTCAGAGAGAACCAAAGTGATCTTTTTACAAAGGTGGAACAAGTAAAACCTCTCTGTGTTAGACTGCCTATCTAGGATAAGCTCCAAAAAGGCAGGAATTTTGGTTTATGTGTGTGTTGAGGTATTCTTGGTGCCTAGAATGGTGCCTGATATGTGGTAGTTGTTCAATAAACTGTTGACTGACTGCAGAATAAATGTATGGATGAAAAATAAGTGTACAGTAAATTGCATGAAATCTCCAATGGCTTTTGTCACATGAAGGATAAAACCTAGTTTCTTAAGATGGACTTTAGTCCCCTTCCTACCCTTCATGTTTTGGTCACTCTCCCTTGCTTGCTACAGCCCACCCTTTCATATCTTGGAATCTATCAGTGGCCTTATGGCCTTTGGTCTTCTCTGCTGCTGGTGTTTCTGTGTAGAATTTCCTGCTCATCACTGCTCCCTGAAAGGGACCTTCTTTTCATTCAGGTCTCCGCTTAATTATCATTTCCTCAGAGGCCTTCCTTATCTTCTCTCTCCCATCTAAATTAGGTTCCCTATGAAGGTTCTCCTCTTCATAGCATTTTTTCCTTCTCCCTTTTTGGCCTGACCACCATTTATTTGAGTCTTTACTTGGTCTTTGTTCATCTCTCTCTCTGGACAGTAGGCTCCATGAAGGCAAGACCTTATCTGTTTAACTCTCTTTTGTACACTCAGGCTGAGCAGGGGACCAGGCACAGAGAAAACCCTGAATAAATAAATATATGTTGAGCAAACAGATGCATTTTAGCTGCAGAAAACTCCAACTAAATAATTTGAGGCGGAGATAGGAATACTGGGTATCCTGCATTCGTGAAAATGAAGCCAAACACTGGCTAACCCAGATTTGCTAAAAGGAAAAGGGCGAGCCTGTCATTGTGTGAGGATGTCAGAAATGATGGAGTTGGTGCAGACATGACAACTGACCTGTCCTGCTGGTAATTAGTAGCCTGAGGCTAAGCTAGTAGCAAGAGTGGGCAGGAAACAACACTTAACCACCCAATTAAAAGGCACTGCAGCTTAAATTTAGAAGCTGTCTGTGGCCATGCCATAGAAGCCACACTGAGGAGGACAGCTGGTTGCACAGCACTTGCTCCCAGGGTTGTTACGGCATGTCAGAGAGATCATTAAGGACACTGCGACAGCACATTTAGAAATTACGTCCAGTGGCTCTCTTGTCCTGACCAGATGAGAACACAATGAATGAGGGTCTGGCCCACTGTGTAGGTGATTCCAGGTCAGAAAGTATTTAAACCCCTTCTGTTTGAAAGGGAGGAAGGCATTTTTATTGACACCAACAGGTAAGTGGCATGGAGTATAGTACAATCCACACTGAGCTGGGGGTCAGGGGATCTGCGTTCATGAACCCACTCATCCGTTAAAAGCCATCGTGATCTTTGGCAAGAACTTCAGCCTTTCAGAGTCTTTTTTACATTGAGAGAGTTAGTATTGTTTTGGTTAGAAACAACAAAAGAATTTGACTTTTTTTCAGGCAAAAAGGGTCTTAATTGGCTCCTTTAAGTGAGAAGTACTGATGGAAGAATGCACTTTCAGCCCAGCTGGATACAAGAGCATAAACAACTCACCAGGTATTTATTTTTCCTTCCTGTCTCTTAGCCCATTTTATCACTCGCTCTCTTCTCATACCAGCTCTTCCTCTTGACACGATGGCTGTAGCAGCTCTGGCATGTATGCTTCAGCAGTCTCTTCATGAGTCCTGGACATATCCTAAAGTTCACTCTAATCGGACCAGTGATCACCATGGCTTGTTTCCACTCATGTCTGCAGGAAGTGCTCTACCCCTCTGTAGGAGATGCTGAAGTCACTTTGGCCCCTGTTTTTTCATAACCCTGACAGCCTGTCCCTGGAGGTCAGCTGCCCCAACATACCTGAACATCCTTAGCCAGTATCTAGTGAAAAGGGAGGGCCAGCAGTTGAATAGCATATCTTCAAATGGGGCTCTACACATTTCTTTCCTCTCAGAATTCACTGAGTTCCTATAGCAGGTGTTTTCTCTGATTTTATACCATGTCACACATGATAGATGAAATTCACATGGCAGAGTGATGGATTGGATCAAAGGGAGATGGGCAAACTTGGGTTCAAATTGCAGCATGTAGTAGTTATAGAACCCCAGGCAAATTATTTAACCTCTCCCAGCTCTCTTTTCCTATCTGGCAACAGAATATAAGTAATACTTACTTAACCATGTTGTTACAAGGATTTAGTGATATAATTTGGAAAAGTGTTTTACACACATAGCAAACACAATAACAATGAAAAACACAAATTGTGTGTGTGTGTGTGTGTGTGTGTGTGTGTGTATGTGTATAAAACCAAGAGTTTTGCTAGATTCCCAGTCAGACACTTTGCATCCTTCTCTTGTATTCAGAAAACCTACCAGAATGCAAAGTTAAATGGATCACCTTGAATATGCTGTCTTTAATAAATTTTTGTTTTAGTTAGTATAAAAACCTGTATTTTTTGGAAGCTCATATACAAATATGGGATGGCTATAGTTTCTCTCTTTGTCATATCAGTTATCAGAAGAATGCACTTGGAGCCCTAACTTATATACCTTCCATGAGTACCTTACCAGAAGAAGAGAGGCAATGTATTTAGCCAATGGTTTGTGGGTTCTCTTAGCCACTGCTGAGAACTACTTGGTACTCCCTTCCTTGTGCCACTCCAAATAATAAGTTATATAGTACAGAAGTAAAGGATCTTATAGCTGTAACACTGGCTTATAGTTTTTAAAGTGTTTTCATATACGTTGTATCTTTTCTCAAGATTCCTTGAAAAGTTTTTGCCTTGGTATATAAGATATGCTCCTCCTTTGGTGAACTTAATGTCTGATTAGATTATGTCATTCATCATCTAGCAAGAAATAGTCCAATTCATATCATCTACTAATTTTCTAAGCAAGTCATAGAGTAATTGTGGTAAGAGCTAAAGACATTTGTAAGTACCATGGATGAACATTGTACTTCTTTTCCTAAAAGTCTGAAAATCTTCAGTGTATTTCTAGGAGACTTAGCTAAAGGATATGTTTACTGCATCTCCTTTCTTTCTTCCCTCCCCAAAGTGAGATGTAATCTCTCTAGATTCATAATAAGTCCTTATATAATAAAAATGCATGAATTTTGTGTAGGAAAAATCATCACAAATAAACACATATGTTTGCTGATGCTTGCATGGGTGGGGGCATATTGCTTTTGCCTGTCCAGCATTAATTCTTTTGGGGAACTACTTTTTGCTTGGCTCCTTGAGTTCCGTTGAGGCTGCATACGGTTCCAGCCCCTGGCCCTGGGTAGGGGAGGGCAGTGAGCGAACAGTGGGCCAACACTGATCATGTGGGTTCTCTCTCCTGTGGTTGGGAACTTTGACCAGCTTGTTGCCAGTATTCTCCAACTTTTGGTTAATTGACTCTTCCTTCAAGTCTATGAATTATCCCCAGATCCTCTGGTTAAATTCCACTTTATTTCCTAAGTTAGGATTAATTCCTATTGATGGCACACAACTCTCATTGACATAATTGACACTCTGAAATCTGTGCTGAAGTGTGAACGACTGCTAGTCCTTCACTACTTCTCTGGAAGCATCTATTTTGAATCTGATATGTTTCTAAATGGAAATATTTTTAGTGGCAAGAGAGAAACCATTTCTGATCAGATTCATGATTGAGGAACCTCATGTTACATAATATTCCGCTGACTTCTGTCTAGACTGACCCCAGGAAGAGCAGGGACTTGTGGCTAACAAATAATTAGTGAGTGTCAGAGATGACCAATACCTTGATCTCATGTCTATGGTCACATCACTCCTGAGGCTATATTTGTGGTCATTTTTTTTTAAGTAGAAAGGAAATAAGCTCTTTTTCCCAGGCTGATGAGAAGTCAGGGTAGCTTGGAGGCAGAGGTATGGTCTATGTGACATTCTAAAGTTCCTCTCGCCTTAGATATTATGAACAGTTCCAGGAAGCAAGGCTTGAGTGTGAAAGTACTCAGCCATTAACACAACGCTTGAGGCACTAGGAGAGAAAAGTGTTTTCTAAACATACACCATGTGTTGGTGGAAGTCAGAAATAGAGCCCTTAGCCTCCTGACTTTTTGGCTAGGATTTCCCACCATCCCAGATTGCCTCCCTAAACAGGCTCAGAAGCTTTATGTATCTGAAGCTAAGCTGGGCTCTGAGTTTAGCAACTTTTAATGGAATTAATGGACAGGAACACCAGTTAAAGCAGATTTTTGGCTGTGCTGGTGTGCCAGCCTGCCATATTTTCACAGGTACCCAAATTAAGAGTTTATTTATGCCCTCCATTTGCTATAAATGGAATTAACAACGGGCCATTTGGGGACCTGGAGAACCACAGATGCCAAAAAAAGCAGCCACATCATTCATATTTTATGTTTATTTGAGTCATTGAGTGTGGGAACTAATAAAGAGAAAACTGTATGTTGATTTTGTATCATCATCATCATCATCATCATTGTTACTCTGAGTGCTATTAGTTAAAGCCTGAGTGATTTCAAATACAAAAATAACCAGAAATGTGATCATACTCTGAAGTGCAATGTCCCTCTTTTCTTCCCGTCCTCTATAAGAAACAGATTTGGGAACACAAGCTCACTTCTCAATAAAAATAGATTCGATTTTTAAGGTCCATTTGTAACAAAATATAGAAGGAAATACTATTCCTTTTGTCATAGATTTCTTTCGAGTCTTCTCTTCCCATTGGGTAAACCAAGTTCCAATAAGTAGACTTCCAGTGTCTCTAGTCACAAGATACATAAGTTGGGGAATTACAGGCAATGGAAGATATTTATTACAGACCCTAATTAATGAGGTGTTCTCTATTACAATGTCATGGAGAATAGTCCTGGAACATTTTCTAAATTGTTGTTTTCATTGCTGGAAAGTGGTTCAGAACTCCTTTTTGAAGCTTGTTAGAGCAATAAGAAGGCTTGCCCCCAAGTGGGAGCTTGGCTCTGTCCATCAACCTGTTCTCTTACCCTAGGAAAGTCACCCTCCCTCATTGGCCCTGATTTTTTTCTTCTTAAAAATGGAGACTTAATAATCTCCAAGATGCTTTCTAACTTGACAACTTTCTGATTCAACTAATTGCTTTTGGGATCAGTTTCTAGCACAAAGAAAAAATGTGATCATAACTTGAGACCAGAAATATGGTTAATTTATAACAGTGGTTTGCAGACTTCAGTATGCTTGAACCTCATCTGAGGTGCTTTTGAAAAAGGCTGATTACAGAGCCTTATCCTTAGAGTCTCTAATGTGGTATATCTCTGGATAAAATCTTCACTTAAACAGACCCTTTGAGGGTCTATGTTGTGTGTGTGTGTGTGTGTGTGTGTGTGTGTGTGTGTGTGTGTGTGTACAAGTACTTGTTTCAAAAAAAGAGGAAGCAGGGTGAGAATACGAAAACCTTTTTAAGGGTAAGTGTAGCTTAAGAAGCTCCTTTTTAATTTTTCTCGAGTAAACTCAACCACTAGATCCTTAGGAAAAGACACAGGAACCGTGTTTAGCAGATGTTCCTTGATCTGTGTAGGCTTAGAGGAGGCAGAGCAGTGCCTGGCACAATAAAGGATAGAAATACCAAAAGATTCAGAAGAATCCTGGCCCTCTGAAGAGGCCTGAATTAGAGTCAGAAGACTTAACCTTTATTCCTAGCAGTGCTATCTACTTAACTGTAGCCTTGGACAAGTCATAGAAGCCCTCTGAAGCACTCCTCTTATTTGCTAATTGGCATAAGGTCTGTGATGTGCCTAGACGTCTCCTCAGGAATGAATGAGTTACTCCTTCAGCTTCTGGAAGGGCTTAGTGAAGATGGCCCTCAGCTTGGAGCTGTCTTTGGGGATGGACTCAACCGAGGAAAACTTCAGGACTTGTCCAAAGCCTGCCTGGCTGATCAGTAGGGGTGTAAAGGCCCAGCCTCCTCACCACAGTCAGAGACAATTCTGAAGAGTCAATCTGGTCCAGAGCTCTCTGTGGGTCTGACCAAGACCTTTGTTGGGATTAGCTGCAATTTAGTTTCTCTATCTGACAGATCAGTTTCCTTTAGCCCCCTTCCACACGTGTTGATTATGAGAGTACTCCCTAATAAAGACCCTGAATGCTAATCTCTGTCTCAGGAAACCTAGTCTGGAACAGCAATAGTAATAGTATTAGTTATGATAATAGAAGCCACCATTTATTGCATGCTTTCTATAGGTCAGGCAAAAAGCCAACTCTTGTACAAACATTATACTGCTTTCTTTTCAAAATTGTCCTGCAAGGTAGGAATTCTCATTTTTATAGGTCAGAAATAGCTTAATAAACTTAAAAGAAAACAATATGTGTAAATGTGCTTTGAATACAAAATAGTAATACTTTATAAATTTCAGCTGAGAAGACTTTCTTAAAATTCTCCAGTGGTAATCGTCTGATGAAAGCCTTCTAATGGGTTCTCAAGAGGAGAGAATTACAGCTCTCCTCTGTTGTCGTCTGTCACCTGCCCCATTCTTCCAACTCAAAGGGAACCTGAGGCTTTTTCAGTTCTAACCTATCTAAAGGTCTTTAAAAATGCTCCAGGGGCGCCTGGGTGGCGCAGTCGGTTAAGCGTCCGACTTCAGCCAGGTCACGATCTCGCGGTCCGTGAGTTCGAGCCCCGCGTCAGGCTCTGGGCTGATGGCTCAGAGCCTGGAGCCTGTTTCCGATTCTGTGTCTCCCTCTCTCTCTGCCCCTCCCCTGTTCATGCTCTGTCTCTCTCTGTCCCAAAAATAAATAAAAAACGTTGAAAAAAAATTTAAAAATGCTCTGTAGGGGCGCCTGAGTGGCTCAGTTGTTTGGTTAAGTGTTCGACTTCATGAACTCAACGGTTTATGGATTCAATCCCCGGGTTGGGCTCTGTACTGACAGCTCAGAGCCTGGAGCCTGCTTTGTATTCTGTGTCTCCCTCTCTCTCTCTGCCCCTTCCTCGCTAGTGTTCTCTCTCTCTCTCTCTCTCTCTCTCTCTCTCTCTCTCTCTCTCTCTCAAAAATGAATAAACTGAAAAAAATTACAAATATTAATAATGTTCTATAAATTGTGATAGCGCTATTCTTTTGTAAATGTGTACTGTATATAGTTATGGCAGTACTTTTTCAAAATCCAGAAATTACCTTTGCATAGGAAGAAAAAAACAGCACCAATTCTCTGTATCATCAGACTTTAATGTTCATATCACAGCACATTTATTCATCCACCCATTGCACACCTTGTTTGGTATCTATCCTGTATATGGAAATGTTCTTAGCACAAGGGTGACTGAAGAAGGGGTTGCCTTCAAGAGGTTTTGCCTCCAGGTTCTATCCCATAGCTTGGGGCAACATCAATTCCAAATCCTGAGTTGGCGGTTAGTGGTTCAGGTTGTAGTAGATTTTCTCATGTACCTGAGGTTTCATGCCCCACTTCCATCAGTGCATCCCAGGTAGCAACCAGTTCACTCCTACCTATGTCTACAGGTTGAATTTCTTTGTATTTTGAAAGACTAACCTAACTCTATAGACCTATAGAACCCCAAGCATTAGTTACACATACTTTTTGACTAAGAATATCCATCTTGGTTTTGGCTTAAATGCATATTAAGGTTTTCTATCATTTTCCACAAACTTTAGTCACATTCACCCTAAGAAAGTAGAGCTCTTTGTTAAAAATAATTTTGTAAAATTCCTTTTCAAATAAGCCACCAGCAGGCTCTCTGCCAATAACTGTTTATTTTTTAGAGAATCAATTTTACTCTCAACAAAAGATTCATCCCTTTCAGTCAATATTCCCTTCATTGCACACAGATAGTGTTTATTGTAGCTACTTCAGGGACCAGAGTCCGTCTCTTTCATGGGGTTACCTGTAGCCAATCCAAATAGCAGCAGTTTGGAACATCATCTCCCAGAGCTCTGAGAGATTTCATCTTTATCGTGTTTATTGACAAGTAGGTGTGAGAGGATTGGGATTTTTGGTTTCCTGCAGCCCTAAGATAAAAGTATGTACTCTGGGTGACATTTGCTGACTCAGCCCTGAGCTCATGGTCAATGGTGTCCAGTGATTCTAGCAGGGAATAGTCTGTGGTATATGCAGAGAATAAATATTCTTGTGACAAGAGAAGTCTGGGAAGGTTTGAATACTGGATTTTGCAATTGTATAAGGCTGTATAAGGGATTCAACACATGAATCCATTTCACTCAAAAATTCATTATCCATTCAAAAAATATTTAGCCCTTGCTATGTTCTGAATATTGTTCTTGGCATGGATAGAAACATATGGATGCTGTCCTTCTAAAGCCTGCAGTGTAGAATGGGAGTCAAAGAAATAATACAAAATATAGTGTAATTGGGATGGATATCATGGAGCTATTGGGACAGTGTTCAAGAATAATGGTGGATGCAGGTCAGGGTTGTCACTGCAGGCTCTTCTGAGGAGATGGTCTTTCTAGCATAGGCCTGGAAAAAAGGAGGAGGAGTGAGCCAGGTGAAGTATAGAAGTGCTCTCCAGGCAGTGCCCTGCATGTTTGAGGCCCTAGTGTGAAAAGTTCTAGGATGAAGCTAGTGTATCTGGAGTCGGGGAGAGGGTATAAAATAAGGTTGGAGATGCAAGTGAGGCCAGGTGCTGAGAGTAAATGGTAGGCTATGGTTGGGAATTTGAGTTTATTCTAAGTAGCAGAGGAGCAAGACATAATCTAATATGGTTCGTGCCATATCTCAATTAGCATTAATAAAGACTATGCTTCAAGAGTGGTCATCTGCAGCTTGCTTGTACATACTTCCAAGGAGGTGACCCTTGTACAGATCACCTGTGCACTGTTTTGTGTTTACTGGAAAAAGATTATCTGTGATACACTGTAATGGGTGAGAGCATGTGCTTGGCATTCAAACATCTCGGGGTTGGAATCCTGACTCCAGACCTTATTTATTAGCTACATAACTTGAACAGGTTAATTCATCCTAGGCTTCTTCACCTGTAAAACTGAGACATCACATTACCTACTGTAAACTGACTCATCTGATTCCTCTGTGATTTCCTGCCTTGAGGCAACGTGGAGGCTGAAACGTTGTTTTATGAGCTACAGCATGGCTATTAGGGAAGACCACAGGTATGCAGAACCCACGTTCAATCGCAGATCCATTCTCCTCGTTATCTTGTTCTTTCTTTATTGTAACATCAATCCCTTTCCATATTCTTACAGAAAGCCTCACTCAACGAGGAGTGAGCCATGTCCATCATTCCTGTTGACTTCATTTGCATGTACCTCTTCCTATTGTAATCAGGCAGAGGTGGGGTGATGTTGGAGGCTCATGATTAAGGCACCAACGGTGGGGCATGTGTAGTATCTGCCCTCCAAGACCACAGCACTGAGAGACTAGATGTCACCTCTGCTCCTGGCTCATTTTATCCTTGGGACAAAAGCTTATGAAGCTTCTGTAGTCCAGTCTCCTCCACATATTTTCTGTTTATACACAATATTGTGCTGATCCTTAGCACAGGGTCCTTAATTCCCTGACTGAATGGATTGTGTTTGCATTAACTAAGCCAGATATATTTCCTCTGTTCTTAAGGGTGATTGTAAAGAAATTTTTCTTAAGAACAAAGGTCATCTCCTCAATGTGCTCCAGAGGTTCATTATGTTCTGGGTCCTACGGCTTCTCAAGCCACATCTCTTTCTATACCCCAGTCTCACATTCCTTCCCCTATCCAGACTGAGCTATTTGCAGTTTCCCATTGTACTGTTATTTCTTCCTCTTGGACTTTGCACATACTATTATTCCTTTTGCCTGTAAAATCTTCTCTTTCATTATCTCCTGTTCAGCTCCTCCTACCCTTCAGGTTTTTTTTTTCAGATGCCACCTTCTTTGGGAAATCATTCCAACTTTCCCAAACCTGGTAGGGTGTGCCTGTATAAGCTCTTATTACTCCCTGCCATTACTCCTCTCATTCTCTTTATCACTGTTTGTTGAGTTGCTTATTGAGTTACTTACCCTCCTCTTCCACCTTGATCTGTAAGTTCCCTGAGTACAGAGACAGATGACTGCCATAGTCACCCATGCATTTCCATGTCCCACATGTACCTGACACACAGTAAGTCTCCAAGTACCTTTGTAGAATGAATAAAAGAATGAATGAGATAATAGCTCCATCCCAACTACACACACATATACAAAATACAAGTGAGGAGAAGCAGCATCTCTAGCACTAAATAAGATACCGCCCTGTCCTCCTTAACAGGAAGAATCTCAGAGCTACTGACAGGAAATCCTCTGAGTGTATACAAAATGGAACCACATCATTTGTGAAAACTGGGATTACCTGATGGAGGATTAAAGGTTTGGTCCATAGGATTCAAGCAGTAATAAATCTATATTGTTTGGAGGCTTAAGATAGCATGTTTGTTACGCTGCTTGCTCTTAGATGAGGCAAGATTGGATTTTTGTGGTCTCTACCAGAAGAGCCCTCAGTGTCAACTCCTGGGGGTTGTGTTTATTTGCCTAAGGAACATGTAACACTGTGATTATCTCCCATGATTCTAGAAAGGCTAAAAGCTATAGACAGGGGTTTGATCCACTAATCCATCTCCCATGGCTTACTATTGATTGAGTTTGGGTAGTGGTGGAGATTTGATTGCCCTTCCGCAATTTTTTTTTAAGTTCTGGAAAGCTTCACGGCATATGCCCAAATTGTCAGAACACTGGTCACTCTGGCCTCAGTGCATCTTTTCTTTGTGTGTGAGGGAAAACAGAGAAGCCAGGCTCTGACTCCAGAAACCAAGAGAAAGGGAGTCTGGAATGAATAAGAAACATGGACAACAATGGCTCTTCAGAATCTTGGCAATGTGTTTCCTCAGGAGAGCTATTGCTTAGGAATACAAGAAGGAAATATATATATATATATAAATATTGCTTATAAATTCTGTAGAATACTACTGGATTCCAGGATTGATTTGTGGGAACCAGAATTAAAAATATGCTTTGTTTAAAAGGCACACATTTGGTTTTATTTTAAAGCAGCTATATCTTTACAATGACCAAGACCTACTTTCTAGTCATTTTGGACCTTTAGTGTTCAGGATTACTGAAAAGAAGGTAGAAACCAGCAAAGATGAGCTATTTTATTATTGAGTAAACTGGTGCTCACTATGTCAGGGAACTAGGTAATATTCAGTTATAAGCGTGACTTAGAGAGAGGTACTTAAATAAAAATTTTGTAAGTCATAACTTTATATTTCTTTCACCAGTCTCCTTAAAGACCACCCCTCCCATCTCAGTGGTAAACCACATAGTAAACAAAGCAGGTAGAGAGGTTTCTGTTGCTATCTTTACTTGGAGTCTTGTCTTTCCTTGTTTTTAGATATCACCAAAGGCCAACATCCTTGGAGTACCATTTTTACCTTTCTTTCTTTGAGGGTCTTTCTCAGAAGACCCCAGAAATGTCTCTATTCTAACAGAAATCCAGACTTTAGCCAAATGTTTTCCGAAGTTTCTAATATATTGGAGTAACAAGGAAGTGATTGTGTGAACAGCATGCTTTTTGGATGGTCAGAAGCCTAGCATGGGATGTAGTTGTCAACAAATTAAAATATTTTTTATTTGTTTGAATTTGCCTCATGCTAAACTATTCAGCTTTATGATTCATATTAGGTCTCAATTGTTTCAGGCCTTTGTAAAGTTAATTAGCTATTATTTCTCAACAGAATCATAGAAACTTAGAACTAAAAGGAAAGATTATCTAGCCTAGTCTCTGGCCTAATATATGGGACTTGAGGCCCAGAGTGTGGAAAAATAACTTTCCTGAACACTCCTTCCATTGTATGTATCCTATGGTCTTGTTAGCAGTAATGCATATGTTTAATTAAATGGTTTTTTTCCTGACTATATCTAGAACTCCAATTTCATTTCAGTGTAAATTTTTTCCTATTAACAAAAGAAAGAAGGTAAGCACAAATCAGCTACCCATTGTCTTGGTTAATGAGTGGCCTCATTCTAAGTGAAGATGTTTATGTACATAGTGTTTATTCTTCTATTTCACTTTATTCAGCAGATTTATTTTGATATTTACTTTTAGGAATATTCTGAGACATGAATTACTGAATTTCAGACTAGATGCACAATTTTAGGGACTCTTTGACAAACCACTCTGACCCACCCAGGCAGAATCTAATTCTTCCTCTATTCACAAATGTCATAACAGCAAGTGGGAGAGAGAAGTCTCCAGGAATTCTGAGATCTGATTTGAAACCTGTGATCATTAATAGAAATTATGCTATAAATTTTTATTAGATTCCTGGCCTAGGTCACAGAAGCTTATTTAACTTATGCTTCTTGTTTCTCTTAGCGCTCTTTCTGTATAATAAAATGAGAATATTAGTAAAACTTGCTTTAAAAAAATGGGACTATTTATTGTCTTATGTACCTGAAGAGCCCAGGAATTTGTCTAATTTTAGTAATGTCATGATTTAAGATTAACATGACACTCTAGACTCTAATTTTTCTCTCTCCTCTTGGCTGTGCTTCTTCTGTTGGGACTCACCCTTACTCCCTTGTCCAAAGGAGGCAAGCTAATTTTAGTAAATCTAGCCTGTGTTCTTCTGAGTTCAAGTAGAAGAGCAATCTCCCTTTTGAAATACAGTGTGTTAATTAGCTAGTACTGGACTATAGGTTCTATCCTAGGAGTTTGTAGGGAATCTCCACTCAAAGCACAAATCTGGGAGTGGATAAGGGGGTAAGCTTCAAAAAGAAATCAGAATAAAATCACCAAACAAGAAGAAATGGTTGCTAAACAGCCAAAGAAACAAACAGCAAACAAAAAACACCTTCTATACTTGGCAACAGGAATTTAAGGTAAATTTTAAAAGGCTAGATCTTGATGTAGTTCTCTAATGTATAACTGGTATGAAACTGGCTGGATCCCCAGACATTGTTATGCTTCCTTGGATCTATCCTATCTCTTTCAGTTGTGAGTCTTTTGGTACCTTGGATTAACTTAGAAAAACAAAATAGTTTAAGCATTGGAATCTTAGAAATATGATTCTCAAAAGTGTGGTTATTATACTAGCAGCATTGGAATCAACTTGTTAGAATTTTTAAGAAATGCAGAATCTCAGATCCCACCCATACCTACTGAGTCAGAACCTGCATTAATGAATGAGCAAGTAATTAGTATTCACAATGAAATTTCTTTATGACTTTTTAAAGATTTGTTCTTTATCACTTATTTTAAGCAATTGGATTATGAAGTACCTTGGTATAGTTACCTTTCCATTTTCTTGAGCTTGGAATTCATTGGGCTTTTGGGATTAACACATTTGGAAATATTTCAGCTATTATTTCAACAAATATTCTTTCAACATCTTTCTCCTCTCCTTCAAAAACCTCAATTATATGTGTGTTAAGCTTGTATAGTTTTTCTACAGCTCACTGATGCTGTTTCATTTTTACCCTGGGTTTTATTTTGGATACATTTCATTTTTATGTCTTCAAAATCACTAATGTTTTCTTCAACATTATCTAATCCATTGTTAATCCTATTACATATATTTTTCATCTCAGTAATTGCATTTTATATCTTTAGAAGTTTAAACTTGAATCTTTTTTCAAGTTTATTTATTTCTGAGAGAGAGAATCCCAAGCCTGGAGCCCAATGTGGGGCTTGAACTCATAAACCATGAGATCATGACCTGAGCCAAAACCTAGAGTTGGATACCCAACTGACTGAGCCATCCAGGTGTCCCTCAACTTGAATCTATTTTAAAAAGGTACATATTCCATGTCTCTTTAACATGCTTATGCTTTCTTCTTCCTTCTACAACATATGGAAGAGATTTATAATAACTTTTTAAATGTCCTTATCTGCTAGTTCCAACATCTGTGTAACTTCTGAGTTTATATCTATTAGTTGATTCTTTTTCTCATTATATGTTCTATTTTCCTGCTTACTTGTCTACCTGTGGGTTTTACCTTGTTGGTATAAATTTTGTATTTCTTTAAATATTAATGCACTTTGTTTTGAGACACAATTTATTTAGAAATAGTCTGACCATTTAAGGCTTGTTTTTAATAAGCTTTTCAGGGTGGGACCAGAGTATCTTTTAGTTGAGGGCTAATTTTGTTCTACATCTTCAGAGTCAATGTCTTTCTGAGAACTCTGATGCCCCATGATTACAAGGTTTTTCCCATTCTGGCTGGTGGCAACATAAACAATGACCCAGTCTCTATGAGCTCCAGGGATTATTCTGTTTCCTTTCTTCAGGTTCTGGTAGTTTTCTTTTTCTTTTCTTTTTTTTTTTT